>NW_025777325.1:0-98943 GCF_021130785.1 Homalodisca vitripennis | reverse complement strand
TGGTAGGCACATTGGCTTATCTTAACTACAATAATTGTGTCGGTTTATTACTTGCAATAATTAATTAATAATTATAAAATACAAAATACTTGTTTATAAAGAAAAACTAGATAGCATTCCATATCATACAAGTTGGCTAAGAATTTTTCTTCAAGACTCTCTATGCGGTGGAAATAATTTGTTACCATTATATACACATCAGTTGAACTTTATCTTATTTGGTTAAATATTATGAACGAAACGAAAAAATGAAAAGTTAAGAATACTACGTTAAGAGTTTGTACGTTAAAATGCTATTTATAAAATAAGGGATTTCACTTTATTTTAGAATAAACGATGATAACATTACATGTTTTGCGATGACAAATTTTATAGTTACCCTAAAAATGTTTTTCCGCAATTGCGTGGTTGTCAACCTGTATATGTCGCTGCAAAATGTATTATAAAGAGTCGTATCTGAATTGAGTTTTTATTATAACTGTAACTACTTCCGATGGTTTATATTTGTTCATTTTTTCGTAACAAAACTGAGTATTTTAAAATATTTATGTATTTATGTAAACTAAAATTTACAATACATGACTTAATGAATAATTAAATTTACTAAAATGACGAATAATTAAAAAAAATTATATTATTTGTTGCTATTATATAACCCTACATTTAAAGGTAATGGTCAATTTGTTTTGAAAAATAGGACTATTCATTTAACCATAATTTCAGCTTACATACTCAATTTGTACAAGGTAGTAAAACGAACACAACAGAAACGAATTGAATACATGACAAAATAAAGCTTAAACTGCAGCAATTTGTGTGACAATACGTCACGTTTCGTGTCTACTGTCACACACGTTTTGTCAAATTGCCAACATTTGACTCAGGGAATTTTTGTCACTTTAAAGTGTATTATTCAATAATACATAATGACTTATTAAAATAATGTCCTTCAAATAGTTATGACAGTTATGCCTTTTTGTAAAAATATATATGGTTTTTTTTAGACAATAACGAATATGAATTTGTATTTTTAATAATTTGAGTTAAACATTTAAATAATTTCCAAATTGAAAGACAACATTTAAGGTCACATTTTTAGGAAAAAGACTTGCGGTATTTGATCTCTTACGTATTCATATATATATATATATATATATATATATATATATATATATATATATATGTAAATACACTTACTCTGTACATGATAAATAATTTCCTAAATATTAAGTTAAATTTATTGCACATAACTTAAATGTATCAAAATAATCAAAACAAATTTTTTTACTACAAGTTTAAAATTTGTCAAAACTTTTACGCTAAGTATATAAACATTAACCTAGTAAAAGCTTTAGTAATATATTTCCTTAGAGAAAAAGTAAACTTCTAAAAATCTAACACGTTTTGAAATTATATGGTTTAAAAAATAATAAAATAAAAGTAATACTAATTTTTTGCCAGTTTTTTACTTATCACATTATACAAAATTCCTTTAAGGTGTTTTTTAAAACAATAAAACTTTATCCTTTTCATTATCAAATACAAGTGACACATCGCTCTACCTTTACCCAGATTTTCCTAAATTTTATAGATATAACCATCCAGAATTGTACCCCTCGTTAATTATGGCATTTACATAAAATTAATCACTTGGTAATTACTATTATTATTACTAGAAAAAAGATTTAATACTTTTAATAATAATAACACTTGCAGTAAATAACTAAGCCCTCCCTATGATTTTTATTAGATTTATGTGTATTTAAAGTAGGAATATAAATTAAAGTATGCATAGAATATTCTTTGAGTAAGAGGATTAAAATATAAAGTGGTTTAATAAACTAAAGAGACAAAGCTACTTCACAGTCGGTTCTGGGGATATCTCCGGGGTCTTGAAGCACACCTACCCCTCCTTGACGTTCCCTAGTGTTGTATTACTGCTGCCATGTTAAACCTAAAAGAACTTAATTATCAACTGCAGAGTTTACATCTTGATATACATACGCATTCAAGTGGAACAGCACTTTCATCTCTGCTGAAAACAAAATTGTGAGAGAAATATTTTAAGATTTTTTCAATCGTTTACAGAGGTAAGTCAAATAAATTAAAGAAATTATTTATTATAACAAGAAGCTTTAACATCTATAAACATAACATACAAAACTAATGTATCATGTTCTATTTAATTAAACCTAACTTTAAATCTATCCCTGCATTCTTCTGTAGAGCTGATGTTGTACACAGGCTTTTTAGAATGTATTTTTTTGTTAAATAAGCACTTGCTGGGTATGACGAGAATCATTTTTAGACGCCATTTTGTTTCTATTAATAGCTAATGAACATTATCATCCATTATTTTACGAATAAAATCCGAATTAAACAGGGGGTTTTTAAGTAGTTGAAAATAAAATCAGGTTTAGCATGTAATGAACTGAAGGAATTCTGACGAATAGTTAAACATTTTGAAGTAGTGTTATAGAATACCTGATTTAGCTTTGTGTTTACTATACTAATTTTCAGCATTTATACACGTGACTGTTTGTATAAAAAAATCATGTTCTGAAACATTTGTGGTGATATTATTGCTAAGTTTTTAGTCCAACTTTAAATTTAAAAAGTCATTGTAGTTAGAGTTATATACAACTCTTTTTGCGCTTATTCGTGTATGTTTGTAGCGATCAGTTTTTTGTATAGGGCTTACGAGTATTTTATTTTTAACTTAAATTAAACAACGTTATAAGATCACTTTTCCCGAGAACGAAAAATTTCTACCGAAAACTGCAAGGAATATCACTCTTTATCTTGAAGCATTTCTACACCAAGCATCACCTGTGTGAGCCCTGAACTACTACATAGGTTTTATAACCGCTAGAGTAACTAGAAATTCAATCAAGCATTTACAGTCAATAATATTCTAATTTTTCTTCAAAGGAGTTTGGCTATGGCAGAGCATAAATAACTTTGATCTCTTTCTGAAGTAAAAATTACAATGTTAATTTGATTATTAGGATCGTTTTCTTGCAATCCCGCTTTAAACTACCATACCACCTGTCTATCATCTTTTTCTTGGATTTTAGATTATTTCACTCGAGACTTGTGAAATTGCAGCTCTTAGGCAGAACTAGTCTAGTGACCAAGCAACCCCAAAATGGGCCAATAAATAATAATGAAAATTAATGATAAACTCTCTCGTTTTTGTACCCTTCCCCATTCAAAGACCAAGTTTATAAACGTACACTAATTCTACCCAAATTAAAATCACGTATAACCAAGTTACATAGAAAAATCTACCTCAATTTGAACTTGTGTCCGTTTTCCTAATTACTGGTAGTTATAATCCCACAGTGTTAGACATACGCGACTGTAGCTCCAAGATATCTTGAATCACCCATGTATTTTAATGTTATTTGTTCACCTCATTTCGTTCCTCCGGAGAATTGACTTTCATTTTATTATACAGAGGGTCTCAAGCATCTTTATTATTAAGTTCAAGCTACATTAATAGTCCATTGGAGGTGACGACCATAAAATGGAATGTTTTTTCTTGAATAATCTCTGTGATACCGTAACTGGCCTGCTGCCTTCATGGCTATTGAAGTTGTTTTCGAGTGTTCTGGAGCATGATCCAATATCAATAATGAAAGAGTAACATCTGAAATACATGCGTCAATAGTAGTATCATTGACAACCTCGTTCTTTATGGTCTTTAATACTATAAATACACTGTTGAATAGCACATATTAATATAATAAGTGTGTCACAACTGAGAAGATAATTAAAATCGTATTTTTTATAAGGAAATAACTTTAATTTTACAGTACATAGCCAAATTCAGATCAGGTCATTGCAAATAGGAAGCAAGGACCATTGCATTGGGATTCACGGAACTGAAGTTAAATTTGAAACTCATCCAATGTACCCCAGTAACATGTTGTAGAGGGAACGACCTCGTAATGTAACCTAGAAATATATTTAATAGGGTAGCCCGCCACTGGTTTCATGCCAATATAATGATCAATGCCGAATAATATAATACGTTCTCTACAAAGAAATAGGTGTACATTACAATACGGAAACATTAAAAAATCATAAAATACTTAAGAATATTATTTATGGATATCTCTGATAATTATTTTAAATCGAAACAAATATAAAATAATAATTCAACATACATTTTAAGTAAAATACATAAAAAAGGATAGATCTATTTATAATTTTGATTGAATTAATAATTAGTTTTCCATAGTTTTTTTACATCAAGACATATTTTATACTTCAATTCCTATAGTTTTTAAGCTTTTTCAAATTTATTTTTAGATTAAAAACTGTTTTTCCGTTTCATCCTACATAGTGTATTAAGAAAAAAGTTGCAAGAGTTATTAGATTAGTTTGAGTCTATTGCTAAGAAAAAGAACAAAATGTGTAATCCAAATTAATGGCTGTATCAAATTCCAAAGTGATGATTTTTAAAGTTTTTGACGAAAACAGTCAATATCATAGGAATAACAGGAATCTAGGTAGTATAGTTCCTTTGCCTTTGAAATCTCGCGACCAAAGACTATCGCACGGATTGTCAGACAGAACAATGAGATTTAAATATTAAGAAGTACTTGTGGAATGTAATGATTTGGATTGGTCTGTGACTAACTCAGAGAAACGTTGACGTTAGTACGAATTTATAATAATATAGGTTTCTAGGTTTTTAATAGTCTTGTTTTTTTTAGAAAACAGGCAGTTAAAACCTACAAAGTATGCAGTCATTTTTTAAAAGGGGTGTTTATTTACTTTTTAATATATAAAAATATAGGATTTATTTTTCTTTTATTAGTTGAATAATTTCTTTATTTCAAGGTACTAGTACATTTTGTAGGTTTTTAGCTACAAATATGGCACGGGTAAGATGGATTTCTACCCATCTTATAAGGTACTAACTGATAATAGCTCTTATCTACAAGTGTATCGTGAGTCCAAAAGGGCTAATGTACTATGTTTTTATCGTAATTATCGAAGATATGTGTTTTACATACTGGACAATTTTTGTTTGGGAGAAGTAAAACTAATTGACTTAGCTAGGAGGGAAACGATGACTTTGCAGATCTCAGATGTACGGCAAGTATGCCATTGCCATACAGGCGGCGATTGTTGTTGTAACCTCGTAAAAAAACAATGGTAAATGTCATGCACTAATATGACTTTTATTCAGTCATATATTTATGAAGAATATTTGAAGGCTCTTATAAAATACACCTAAATGCTTAAAATACACCTAAATGCTATTTTGGTTAAAAATACGTTTTTACATTTGATTTTGCACTAATTAGATTAAAAATCAAATTTTAAATATGAGTAGTATGAAACAGTATTTGATATGCACAAAATAATAGCAATCACTATTTATATTCCATTCAATTTTAAATGGTACATTTGTTTACAGTGTCCTGGGATGAGAGTCATGAGGGATGGGGGTTTTGTAACAAACTAAATTACAAAGTAATGAATTCAAAACGTAGAGTATAAAATTTTTATGGTCAATTTGATTTTTGGAGAGTCATACTTTCATTAAAGCGTATAGTTTAGTATGCTGTCGTTTGTCTGCTCAAGTGTTGTAAAAATTATTTTCTGTATTACTATAGGCTTGTGTATCCGTCAAAAGAAAACTTCGATAAAGAAATGTGGTAAAGACTTGAAATATCTTATTCAACCTCAGCATGTGTTTCACACTTAGTATCGCTTATTCGTACAAGGTTATGATAGTGATTAAAAAGTATATTATTATATTATTCCTCAAATGAGATCGTAATTACGCTCCTGGATGGCATTGATGTAACCCATCTTAGCATAGGATTGTCTTAAATAACCAATTCATTGTTCTTAGCGTTCTCATTGATATTACACTTATTCGGTATGTATCAGGACTTGATGGAAACAAAATATTTTTATGCTGTAAAATATTTATGAAAGAATCCTACCAAACCAATTACAATTGTATAAGTTTAAAAACATATATAAAACAATACCTTAAATATATACTAGCAATATACAATCCACTATAATAGAAATAAGCAGTTTAAAAACACAATTCTTCTACCACAATAAAGTCATTCAATAACTTGTATTTCTAATTACAAACAAATCAGATCAGATATTATATGACAAGACATATAAGTAAGAAAACAGATGAAAATATCATATGTGGAAAGTTATTGCCCAATTGCCCAATTGATAGACAACCAACTTGTGTTAACAATGTTCCTAAAATAATAGTTAAAGATCAAAATTATTTATAAATAATCATCCTGTTCATTATTTACTAATCTTTATTAATTATTAGCAACTGAAAACATTTAATTTAAAAATAAATGATTTAATCACTATTCAATCTGTGAAGCGTACCAAGATAACTACACCTATTAATCGCTAGTTAAAACTCAATATACTACCATTGCAAACAATATTCTTTGGGTGATTAATATAACTGTTAATGCCGTAGTGAAGCGGGCACAACGGTTTACCGCAACACAACGATTCAAGCAACGGGGAGCGTGGCTGCTGCTTAGATGGGTGACCGCTGAGAGATCCTTTCTTACAAGCCCCTCTTCCCGGTTATTGACGGAGGTTCGGAAGTCCCCTTTAAGAGAGTAATTCTTAGCCCTACTTCGCATAGTAAAATAATACAATTTTAATTTACTATACCTTACTTTACATTAAAACAATATAGTATACATTGTGTTTCAAAATTCCCTACAAGGTTGAGGATAATGAGCCGAAAACAAAAACCTCTTTTCGTATACCGTGTAGTTAAAATTATGTTTTTTTTTTTAAATAATGCTACAATAACTAATCAATTAATTTTAACCAAACTGGAAGAAACCTTTACGCAGGCTGTATCAATAAAAAGTACAGTCTTTTTTTAAATTAAACAGAATGGCGGCTAAAAATAGCAGTTTTACTAAATTATGTAAAATGTATAGATTTTAGAGGACATTAAAAAAATCAAATTGTAGAACATTTACTGATGAATCAATATTATTTTAAATGTCCAGTAACATATTATTTAAAATAAGGTAACAGTTTATTAGCTTATTAATAATACAGATGTACAATATTAAATGTTTGAACTCTTATCTTAAATAAACTTGAGATTAGACATGCATGGCCGAACTGAACATACTTAATATTTTTTATATATTGTTACTCGATTTAAACAGTTAAGTTTAATAAACTTAAGATTTAAGTTTGATTTTACTTTACAATAAATATTCTTCAAAAAAATTATTTTGTTAATCACTTTTAATTTCTTACTTTTAGATAATTACAGAAAATGTATTAAAAATGATCAGCATTTTTATAATTCAATTTTAAATTTAACGGCAACTTTTTTGTTGAAACATTTTTTAAACATAAAATGTTTTACTTAATTTTGCTTACCTAGTGTTATAAATAGAGGTTTGAAAGTAAAAACGCATACCTTTTGCAAACACCCTTCACAATAGCAAGTCAAATATAATCTTCACTTAATAAAAAAATGCAGATGTTTGGGTTGTTGTAAAACATTATTTTTATTGTTACTATAAGAATAGCCTGTTTTCGTGATTTGGCATTTACTACGAAAATATTTATAGTACGTAATACATACTAGAAGGTTGTTTAACGTAGGGATTAAAATAGGTATTTTTAGATCGTTTGCACATTGTATCCTACACGATCATTGTTTATTATTACAAAAAAAGGTTCTAAAAGTCGAGTAATAAAACGAAATCATTAAACCTAAAACGGTTTGTCTGTAGAACATCGCGTTTGATTAAGGTTTACGGTCGACTGTAATGGCTCTGGTTTTACTGCCAATTGTTACTGTAAACAACAAAGGGCACCTAACAATAAATGACTGTAGAAACCCAAACACTTTTCAAATTTAAACCATTAGATTTAGTGGTATTACATCTTAAATGTTGGTGTAATATACCTTCACAAACTCAACATTAATTTAATTCATTTTTTCAAAATCTAGCTAGATTTATGTTTTATTCCTTATTTCCAACTGCATTTAAATGTTTTTTATTCCATATGTTGGGTAAATGTTGAGTACTTATTAGGGAAACAAACTGTATACATATAATTTGAAAGTATATATACTATTTCAGACCATCCATGTAAGCATATTGTAAAATCTTATGCTTAACTTAACTTCGAAATTGTTAACTTTCGTAACATATGGTCACAATCATTTAAGACTTTTATTTTAGAAATATTTTGAAGAATAATTGATATTTACTTATTTTTAATCATAATTTATAGCATACAAAACTATGATTATAAATTAATCATAGTTAACATTATTTTATTTATAATAAAACACTATTAAAATGTGAATATTCATGTCTTAGTATTATATTGAGGTAGATAAAAAGGATAACAAAACTATCTCAAGGGTAAATTAAATGGTTTTGAGGTATAAGGTGCAACTTTGCACAAATTAAGCTCTTAAAATTATTTAAAACCATTACTCTGTACTACAAGGGATTTAAAATTTGTAGAAAAACAGTTAACTGAAAAAATATTCAGGTATATAGGTAAGTGTTTACAGTAATATATGTACCGTCTTCAATATTTTCATTCCGTACGGACTCGCTGGTAAAATAAATCGTTAAATGCGTTGACTAGCGTAAAACTCAAGAACAGGTGGATGACGTTGGCACATTTAGTAACATCTTTGTTGTATTTGGAGGAAGATAATTATGAAGAAAAGATCCCGAAAATAAACGTAAAATACACATTAACCTTTTCCCCATGGTCCTAGCAGCCAATTGAAACGTTTTTAAATTTAATATTCACTTTAAAAATACCAATCAAAACAAATTATGTGCTAGAGAATCTAATAATACACTGATAGTACAGTTTATATGAGCTAAATAATGTGTATAATTAGATAAAAATAATTTGTTTAATTTTAACTGAGAAATATTCATTACAATTTATTTATTGTTTGAAAACAAATGTGGAGCGTTTGTTGATTAGACTAGATGTGAAAGAAGTTTGCCTGCCAAAAGTTATAAAAACTTGAAATATCAGTTATGCGTCTTTGCTTTATTGGTTGTTTTTAGATTTTTGTTTCTTAACTGACAGACAGGATCCCTCGATTTATATTTGGTTACTTTATTTTATGTCTTTTGTCTTTTACTAATTGGTGACTGATGCCAGCTATAAAACGCAGAATTAATCGTCAAAAATAACCTTCAAACAAAGAATTGATTCTCGGTACGGACCCGAAACCAGTAAACAAATCAAAGACCTTGAGAGCTTGCATCTTAAGTTAACTAAACACATTAATCATTTAACTTTTTTGCATAAATTTAAGGTTGAAAACCTTATGCCTATAGGGTTAACTCTAAAAACTCCTTTTCATAGTAGGAAAGCCAGTAAAATTTTGTCGTCTGCTTCTGAATCTTTACTTAAAGAAAGAATTGCAATATCATCATCGTGAAAGGTGCCTCCTCCAAAATAGTACTGATTGTAAAAAAACAGAATTAAAAAACACTGATCGGTGCAGAATTTAACAACATTCTCGAAAGCATCCAAAATAGATGTAAAAAAGTTACTGAAACAGATAAGAAAAAGAAAATCTCCAAACTTGAAAAAATTAGGCCCAAAAAATGTGATTTGCCTAAACATGGTAACGTGAATATTTATATAAAAATAATAAAAATGTAATCAACCTCTCTTCAAAAATCCTCAATGAAGCGGAAATATCAGTCTTATCCAAGGGTTTTAACTTTTCTGTGGTACAAAAATCGGTAAAGGCACTGGATTTCGTAACTGGAATCGAGTCGGCTGTTTCACAGTTATCTGAAGAAAGGGGTGACCGGTTTAGTTGTGAGGCCAGTCTTTTACTCAGAAAAATTCCTCCCACAAAACCCAATTTGACAATAGAGGAGAAAAAGGGCATGTCGATCCTTGGGAAAGATGACACGGTCAAAATCTTACAAGCCGATAAAGGCAACGCTACTGTTGTACTTGACTCAGTAGCGTATAAAGAAAAGATTGCGGAAACTTTAAATACTGGCTAATATACAGTTTTAAATAAAGACCCGACTGATTCATTTGAACGCAAAGTAGCAAACACCTTAAGAAAACATAAAGAATTTTTTTAGGATAAATTTAGATCTAAATTAACTCCTCACCACACCAAAATCCCCCATATGTATGGCCTTCCCTAAATCCACAAAACCTACCATCCCTCTCCGGCCCATCACTAGTTCTCGTGATTCACCTTGCAGGGAATTGTCTAAAGTCCTCTTGGACATCTTAAACGCCATTGGTAGGAAAAACTGACGCTTTCATCAAAAATTCCAGGGATTTTGTAGAGAAGTCAAAATCCCTAAAGTTGACTGAAACTGACAAACTGGTAAGTTTTGATGTCGATAGTCTATTTAAAAATTGTACCAGTTCCAGATACTCTCGGAATTATTAAATCGCGTCTAAAAGAAGACCAAATATTAAAGGATAGAACTAAACATCCCGTGCCAGTAATTATGGAACTGTTAGAACTATGCACTCAATGCAATTACTTTGAGTTAGAGGGTAAAATGTACCGTGAAGAGAAGGGGATGGCAATGGGTTCTCCACTGTCTCCTACTTTCGCCAATATCTTTATGGAGGAATTTGAGCGAAAAGCTTTGGCTTCGGCTCAGTTCAAACCGAAGATTTGGTGGAGGTATGTAGATGATACCTTTGTTATTTTTTCTCATGGAGACATTGAATTAAATAATTTTTTGAATCACATTAATAGTATTTATCCTTCCATCCGTCTCACAATGGAAATGGAAGTCCAAAACAAGCTTCCCTTTTGGGATGTGTGTGTATTAAGAGATGGGGATGTCCTTAAGACAACTGTTTTTCGAAAGATAACACACACAGGGGAAAATATTTAAATTATCAATCCAATCATCAAACATCTGTCAAAGAAGGAGTAGCACATTTTTATATCAATATTGAGATGTGTTTTGTTAACTTTTTATTATCTGCATGCGTTACTATTTATTTCTGAATATGGTTCAATATATAATTCTGTGTACTTGGCCTTGACCTGTGATGCTTAATTAAAAACCGTTTAGTCCCGTAATACACGAGGTGGAAGGGTTAAGACCAAGGATGTTAAGGACACTTATGTACGAGCGCTGGAGTCAGCAGAACGTTCAACATTCCCCTTTGCTAAGCCTCTGCTTGTCCTGTTAGCGCTGATCTCATACGTCCACAGTTGTTTATCTTTATTTACACAAACCTGTTTCAAATAGAACTGGTTTTATTTTCTGTTTATGTTATAGTTAGTACAAACTTTTAGTGATACTGACTCTAGTTTTGTAGGCCAGAATTAAACCCAGTTTCAACGTTGAGCTCCTTAAATCCACATGGGTCTCAGTGTGTATCAGCAAATTGACGATACATATGTTGTTAGAGTTTGTGAATTGTGTCAAATAACAAGTTTAATAGTGCAAAAAGGCTCTTATAAAAATGTATGTGAAACATGTTCCATATTTGTATAGTTCGAAAATAAATATAAAGTAAATGGGCGATTTATGATACCAAGTTCATATGCATATGTGTATGAATATTCAGGCCCCATTATTTCTAAAGATGTTTTAAAGTAGTTCAACTGGTAATAAAGTGTAGCTTAGCATAGGATTGTCCTAATAACCAGTTCATTGGTCTTAGCGTTCTCATTGATATTGCACTTATTAGGTATGTATCAGGACTTGATGGAAACAAAATATTTTTTATGCTGTGCAATATTTATGAAAGAATCCTACCAAACCAATAATAAATATGTACTAGTAATATACAATCCACTATAGTAGAAATAAACTGTTTAAAACACAATTCTTCTTCCACAATAAAGTCATTCAATAACTTGTATTTCTAATTACAAACAAATCAGATCAGATATTATATGACAAGATATATAAGTAAGAAAACAGATGAAAATATCATATGTAGAAAGTTATTGCCTAATTGCCCAATTGATAGACAACCAACTTGTGTTAAAAATGTTCCTAAAATAATAGTTGAAGATCAAAATTATTCATAAATAATCATCCCGTTCATTATTTACCAATCTTTATTAATTATTAGCAACTGGAAACATTTAATTTAAAAATGAATGATTTAATCACTATTCAATCTGTGAAACGTGCCGAGATAACTACACCTATTAATCGCTAGTTAAAACTCAATATACTAACATTGCAAACAATAATCGTTGGGTGATTAATATAACTGTTAATGCCGTAGTGAAGCGGTCACAACGGTTACCGCAACACAACCGATTCAGGCAACGGGGAGCGTGGCTGCTGCTTAGATGGGTGACCGCTGAGAGATCCTTTCTTACAAGCCCCTCTTCCCGGTTATTGACGGAGGTTCGGAAGTCACCTTTAAGAGAGTAACTTAGCCCTACTTCGCATAGTAAAATAATACAACTTTAATTTACTATACCTTCCTTTACTTTATAATAGTATAGTATACAGTGTGTTTCAAAATTCCCTACAAGGTTGAGGATAATGAGCCGAAAACAAAAACCTTCTTTTCGTATACCGTGTAATTACAATTACGTTTTTTTTTTTGAAATAATACTTCAAATACTAATCAATTAACTTTAACCAACCTGGAATAAACCTTTACGCAGGCTTTATCAATAAAAATTACAGTCGTTTTTTTTTAAAATTAAACATCAGAATGGCGGCTAAAAATAGCAGTTATACTAAATTATGTAAAATGTATAGATTTTTTAGGACATTAAAACATCAATTTGTAGAACATTTACTGACGAATCAATATAATTTGAAATGACCAGTAACATATTATTTAAAATAAGGTTACAGTTTATTAGCTTATTATTATTACATATGTGTAAAGTTTATTCATGGAATTAGTTTTAAATTCAATATTTATAAATAAAAGGTATATAAATAATATGGCACACGGTATCCATTTTTCACCAAAATACATTACTTTTGCGTCTAAAACTTTAACAAAAAAGTTCCTGATTTGTTAAATTTAAATGTTTTGTTAGATAAAGTGTGAGCTGAATTCAAGGGACAAAAGAAAAATGAAAGTACGAGCACTACTGCAGTTTTATTTTAAACGAGGCAACTGTTTGAAAGTACGAGCCACGGTTGCCTGCGTCTCTGACTCTATCTTATACGCCGTAAGTTAAATCGAAATTTGTAAAATATTGAGTAAATATTCCTTACGCGTACAAACATCGATTGCCCAAGGCTTATCACCGACTTCAGAAAGGGTCTGTCAGCATAAGAGCACCTCTGATTATAGTAATTTAAATTCTAACATAGATTGCATTATAATCTAAATTGCATTATAATTTGTTTTTATATCTCTCCACATTAAAATTGAAAAATTTCTAAAAAGGAATATAATGTAAAACTATTAGTGGTATATTAAAACGAAGCATTTTAGTGTAGGATCGGGAGCATCATATCCTACTCAAATTTGTTTTAAAAAATTACTTTAACCAACTAGAAAATACATAATTTAGGAACAAACCATAGAATAAATGTAAAATTTTTATTTTGCGAGGGCTTTCGTGCTTAATTAACACATCGTCAGACCCTCATAACTGAAATAAAAGTTTATATATTTAAAATGGCCAGTTGTAAATTTTATTGAAGGGTAAAATTTGTTAAGCGAAATAAATAAAATCTTGAAGATTTTGTTTCTAGTCAAAAACAGAAAAAATATATCATCTACATATAGCTTCCATATTCTTGGAAAATAATCCAATGTTTCTTCCGCATGAGGAATTTGAATTTGGAATTTGAGGATGCAACGATACTGGCATGTGTTTTAAAACTTTCAGCAATTTTTGTATTTAAATTGTTGTAAGAAACAGATATCCATTTTTTATGTCCTTTGCCTTTATTCTGATAGAGAGTTGTTCTAGAATGTCTTTAAATCTTTTTATTTTTCTTTCTTATCATGTTGTAAATCATTTAAATTTTTAACCATTTAATAATGCAATTTCTTTAAATTTCTATTCAAATTTAATTAAGATTTTCAATATTATGTACCTCAGTATTAATGTGTCAGAATTTGTATGAATAGCAATCGAAGTGTAGCGAATGTGATAATAGTCAATGTAAGAGGAGACATAAAGCCAGCGTAGGATCTAAAAACATTTCCCTTTACGTTTTCTTGGCCTTGTCCCTATCACCGTGGAAGATGTATACATCGTTTTGTAGAACATTTATTAACGAATCAATATCATTTAAATGTCCAATAACATATTCTTTAGGATAAGGTAACAGTTTAACGGTGAAACAGTTATTAACTTATTAATAATATGGATGTACAATCTTACATTTTTGAACTCTTATCTTATATAAACTTGAAATTTAACATGCATGGCCGAAAAGAAACATAAAACATACTTTCTTATATCTTCTAATTTGATTTAAACACTTAAAGTGTAATTTTACTTTACAACAAATATTCTTCAAAAAATCAATCACTTTTCATTTCTTACTTTAGATAATTACAGAAACGATATTAGTCACTATTTTGAAATTCATTTGGCAATTTCAAGTCAAATTTTCCGTTGAAACATTTTGTAAACATAAAAAGTTTACTTAAGTTTGCTTACCTAGTGTTATAAATAGAGGTTTGAAAGTAAAAACGCATGCTTTTTCACACACCCTGCCCAATAACTAGACAAATATAATTTTCACATAATCACAATATACAGATGTTTGGGTTGTGGTAATGCATTTTTTAATTTTTACTTTAAGAATAACCTGTATTAGTGCTATGGCATTTACTACGAATATATTTATATATATATGGCACACCTTTTCTTCCTTTACGTAGTCAACACCGTATTTGAGGTTTTACATTTTAAGACCTCTGTAAAGTCTGCATTTAAAGACCACACTACATCTCCTGTATTGCTCTATTTATAAAAATAGTTTTACAGTAATATATAAAAATATATATAAATATAAAACAAAATCTACACAATGCAGCTAAAAACAAAATGATATTGTATACAAATCTCAACATTGTAAATCTGGTGTGGAACTCCCCATTTATTATATTGGTATTTAAAACTATAGGTATCCGTTTATTAGGAGTGACTGTCGGCAGAATGATTTTCGCTAAGTGGCGAAATGGAAGCGTCAAGATGAATAAGCGTATAGATAGAAAATACAGTATAAGTACTAGTTAATTATTTCAATTCAAATTTGTAGATCTATTTAATTACTCTGAAGACACTATTTGTTTTACTGCAGCGACTACAGTATGATGAATACCGTGAAGAAAAGTGGTTCGATTCTCATCATGGGAATTTAACCTTTGATTTAAAAGGTTCGATATATTCCTACTAAATCAAGGTACAATTTGTCGTGTAATCGTCTATGTTGGAGGTCATGATATCTTAAATCATTGCACAGTTAGTAAGTCCTATCTTAAAATATAGGAAAAGCGTAAGTTTTCTTTTATATAAAATATTTAAAGGTAGTTATAAAACATATTACTAGTATGATAAATTACATACTTAGTCTTATTTGTAATCTGTAGTGATTAATTCTATTTAATGATGAATGTAATTTAATTTTCCAGTAAAATTCCATTATAATTTTCCTTATAAATATTTTTAAAAGTTTTTAAAGAATGAGGCTATAATAGCTTTGGAGAAATACGTCGTATTTTTGGAACATACGAAGTGAAATTGACCACTAGAATAATATTAAACTGGCTTTTATCTCGCAAATATCAATTTTTAAAACTGGCTTCCATGTATATGATGATATATGTACAATAATACTATTACTACGAAATCCATTACACAGGTTCACCTGATAAACATACTTGGTATTTATTGGCTGCTTATTGCCTTAAACAGTAACATCATAAACATTTTTTGTAAGTGGTATATAATATTAACAGACTAGAAAAATATTTCGGCGGGACAGGTACGTAAACAGCTCTAGTTGAACATGTTACGATACAGGAAGATTAAACCACTGGTGTTTAGACTGTGACCAGAGGCCATTTGTTTAACATTGTTGATGGACGAACTGTATTTGTACTTAAAAATAATTACACTACATTTCTTTTCATTAGGGTTGTTATGGAACGGTAAGATAAATTACAAAACAATATATATATATATATAATTCATGCCGGGGTAGCACATTCATCCGGCAAGTGAGAGATCCGGGTTCGACTTCCGGCGGAGCAAGTACTTTTTGTGATTCAATGTTTATTGAAATTAAATAAGGCTATCGCCATTTATACAATTTAATGTAAATAAAAGTCGTTTGACAGGTATTTGGTCTTCCGATCATATGTTAGTTTGCTTATTTAAACGCATATGTGATAGATACGGCCAAATACAAACTAATTGAATCGGAAAAAGTAAGCGCTCTGTGGTGTAATGGTAGCACATTTACCCGGCAAGTGAGAGATCCGGGTGCGACTCCCGGCGGAGCAAATACTTTTTGCGATTAAATGTTTATTGAAATTAAATTAGTCTATTGCTATTTATACAATTTATTGTATATATTTATATATACATATATATATATAATTATATAATATATAATAATATTTATAATTATTACATATATATAACCAAATAAGGTTAGGTTAGGGTTATATATATATATATATATATATATATATATATATATATATATATATATATATATATATATATATAATTGTTACTGTTTAACGTCGGCAGTGAGGCTAGTATGTTTAATAGATGGCGGATATCTTACCTGTGGTACACACCTCCTTTTTATAGCCATACCATTGCAAACAATTATTTTGAAATGTCGGTTAAGTTCCCTTTCTAAGACATTCCTCCTTCATAGTTAACGTCTCAGATTAAAGGTCAACACGAATATTTCCTATATGATGAAGTAAACAACTATAATTATTGAGCACGACGCAATAGTTAAGCATTTTTAAATTGTTGACTATTTAAAGTTATATGAACAGTGCCTTCAGGCTAGAATCATGAAGTTAAGTGTAAAAAGTAATGCAATTTTTTTAGGTTAAAGTTTTGTTATGTGCTATCCTTATAATATTATTTTTTTATTTTAATTTAATTTTGTTACTTTATGTAGTTTAATTGACCTACTTTTTTTTTAGTTATATGTCACTCATTGCACTATGAAATGTGGTATTAAGCAGTTCTACAAATAAAAGTATTTAAAAGAGTTTGAATTATTTACAAAGGTCTGTAACAGTAATTTAAATACTATAAATCTGAGAATGTTTCTCTCTGAAGGTTGAAATAACAAATTGAAAAGGCTAGAAAATCATACAAAAATTTGTGGTTATAGATCTAATGAACCGAACAGATCTTTTTTGTACACGTATCTATCCTATCATACACTTGTCTTTTGGAGTTACTTTTATTTATAATTACGTGGATTACACTGATATTACTACGGAATTATAGCTCAGTAATAACGTACCTAATAATATAAAAATAATTTCTTTTTGACTTCACTAGGAAAATTTTAAGGAGGATATTGAAAACTGTTCTTATTGATACATAAATTAGAATAATACTATCAAAATATAAAATATAATATTTCCCCAATCAGTTCGACACTTTTCTTATCCAAACAGTAATTTTATGAAGGGCTACTACATACCTCTAACTCAATTACTAATATATACCGAAGTATACTCAATGAGACAAGCCCATATTCTGTGGCACTCAATGAAATGTAATATTTCGAAAGTTGGAACAAAAGACTGCTTCAATCACTGCAAAGAAATGCTTTGGTCATATACTAAATCTTTATTCATCAGAAATCTTAGTATTAAATATTTAAGTTAATAATACACATAATTTAGTATTCAAATTACGCCACCGAGGTTTGTTGAGTGTAAGCGAGAGAGCGCAACCTCAGTAAATACCGCATCAGTCTATTGACTTAATTCTATTAAACCAAACTTGTAATTAGGATTTCCCAAGGGATCTTGCTCAATTCCAACAGGATTTACAACCCTTATTGACTTACTTTCTAATGCTGCTTGCTTTTTATAGATGTTTTCTTGTAAATGTGTTTCAGGACATTTATTTGTATTAAAATTTATCTTAACGATTAAGGTGAAAATATTATATTGTCTACTTCAAGCAACAAATTTGTCTAGTGAAGTAGACGATTTCAAAATATCATAAGCTATGCGACCGCCACATTAACTAAAACACATTTATTACTAGGATATAGTTGTGTTATAATTAAACCCGAATTTTCAAGATAATTTTTGGTTATTCCCATAGCTCAAAACAAACAAAGCAATAAAAATGTAGAAACTAATGTTTTAACAAATTTATAGAAATTGTGTTGAAATTTATTCCGCTTGCTATAACCCCATATGAAGTCTACATTTACCGCCTGCCTAGTAAATTAAGGTCAATGTTCAATGTTTCTTTAATGTGCTGGACAGACCTGATCGCTTGCTTCATAAATGGAGTTAGGCATTAATGCACCTCTGGTTTCAATCTGTTATGTGGCACTTTAATAATATTACTATTAAACCCATTTTAGTGATCCGAACGTTCCTGTATAAGGCGGACCAAAAGAACAAGTACGCGCAATGAATCCTTTCCATTAATCGCCGGTGTTCACTAAGTGTGTTTGAGAAGTCTTAACTTAACTTGTCTTTGGGATAAGACTTCTGTGGGGGCTGGCTTGTTTTTATTGTATTGTCAGTTAAGAAATAAGATGGCAAATAAACGGCATGATTAAGCTTGATGCTAATTTTCTGTATTGTTTCGGTGTAATCAAGGTTTTTGTTTGCATTAGAGAAATGCAGAGTGGATAGTGGAGGTAATTGTGACGCATATAGTGTTAATATTAATTAGCTTGTATACCTTCTTGATTATAGTGAACTTAAGACGGTGGTAGAAAAATTATAGTGAGTATAAAAGCAATGTTTAATAGTAAGAAGCATTAAGAAATTTCTCAAGAAATCATTCAAAATTGCTATAACAATAACTATAATAATTACTCTATAAAACTTAATAGTTTGCATAAATTCCGATTTAACGTTTAAACACCAAATTGCAATAAAAGTGTAAGGACAACTTCCAACAAGATAATATATTACTCAAAATATCGAGGAGATAGCTGCAAACTTATTAACAGTTAATTAAGTTAAAATAAACTTAGGACTGCTAACTATGATTTAAATGAGTTTTATTACTACAAATTTAGTTTTATAGGCTTTTGTGATTACAATTAAAATGTAATACCAACTTAATGTAAAGCTTGTTTGAAGTAAATTAAATTACAATAGTAATGAATAGATATTGTACAGTGTAATATAGTATGCTAATTATTTCGTCTTTCTAGAGATAATAGTAAAACAAGAGATGTGACTTCTGCTTGACAACAATGAGGCAAGTGGGAGACATTTGCTGTTTCCGACTAATAAAGTGAAACCTGCAGCAATTTGGGCTTAATATGTCACCCCTTGAGTCAGCTGTCACAAGCATGCTTCCTGCGTATTAGGCCTTCGTATAACGTGCGGAAAGAAGCATTCCTAGTCATGCAAGGTCCTATCTCTGTATGTAGATAATAATGATAATCAAAACATGTATGAAAACTTGTTTATGGGTACTCATAAAACCATATAAATAATTTATATTATTTTTACGATAAATCTATTTTTAAAATAAAAATAAAAAGCATTGCACTTTATTTTATAATTTTCAAAATTATATAAACATTTTTTAACACTCCACTATGATTGTAGTTAAATTTACAACTATATGTATTCTGAGTAACTCCTAAGACCAGGTATAACACCTTTAAATTATTAGTTACTAGTGAGTTAGGAAGGAAACTGTAAACTAGATAAGTGATCTGGTAATCCCTGAAATTCGTTGTTATATTAGTATTTATTTAAATTTAAAACTCCCCAGTCGTATATATAAAACCTTCTTTCTACCTTCCGTTTGGTCCTTTTTCAATTATTTACTTTCTTCTTACTCTTATTACTTCTAGTGCTTCCAATTTAGACTTTCTCTCCGAGTATCCTACTCTTAAAATATGAAAATGTTCCATTATGTATATCGAACATATTTTCCAGTAACTGTTTCAAGAGCTTTAGAACCTTATATTTAGCTTTATTCCTGTATTAAGTATGAGTGCAGCTTCATAAGCAGCTATTTAAAAAATGATTTTCCCAGAAAAACCGCTTTTAAAATTTGGTAAATTTTCCTTAAAACATTGTTGTAGCTTTCATTTGCATTATGCGTTTTTCCTTTTAAACATCTACTTAATAACTGAGATATTTGATAAATCATCAAATTATGCTTTGTGATATCCATTATTGCAACTGGAATTTTATAACTTTCCTTATATTGATTAACTGTGTTTGTGCATTTTGTATTTGGTATGTACACTATAAAATCGGGGCAATTGAAAAAAAAACTGGCGAAGCGGCTGTTCATCAGGCTAGCTTTATGGTTTCCATTTAGCCCAAATAGCTTCCTTTGTATCATTTATAACATATGAATTATCTCTGATTGCATTAACTCAGTATCCACACAGCAGATTAGTAATCTGTTGTGTTAGATGATATTTACCTACAACGTTTTCCATTACTTAGAACTATTGATTTAGTTTTTTCTTTAAATTTGTTCAATCGTAAATAAGAATCGATTGATGCATCAGAGTTGTCGCGTTGAACAGCAGAAAATGTGGGAATAGCTTTTCACTACTTTTAATTTAATTTCGTTATAATGTGAGATATTTTCTCCTAAATTTAACTGAGATATTCACAACGAATAAAGGAACAAAAAATAATAGTTTTAAAAATGAATTTTTTATAATTTTAGAGTATTGGCCCCCTTATGGAAGAGATAATGGAATTCAGAACTGTTATCAGCAACAAACTCTCAACTACAGCAGCTAAGCCTTATTCTGGGTTTGCTTAGAGTAGGAAATAATTCCAAGGCATAATTATACACTAACCGTATGTGCCTTTGTGCATGTATGTATTTGTCTTGTCTAATTTTGGTAAACATTTTAATTTAGGATTGAAAATCTATAAATTAATACAGTTGTGTGTTTACTTTAAGGGTTTATAGTTGTAATCCACAATAAATAACTCAACACTTCTAATTTTAACATTTAAGACATATGATATATTCGAGAATTTTATAGCTACATATCTTTCAACAAATATACAACATTACTACCTTAAAAAACCAATATGATAATGTAAATTAACCTTCAACAAAATATTTATTTAAATTCGAAAAAAAAACATTAGCTGGGAACTTTGTAGGAGCACAACGAACGTAACCATCCGATAATTATTTATGCTCCATAAAATTACAAATTAACATGCAATTTAAGAATTTTTAGTGCGCAAAACTTTTTAAGAGCCTACATAATGTAAACATTAATTATATTAGAATTAACGAGAATCACAAAAGAAACCTTAAAATAAAATCATATTCACTTCCGCCCAATGAACTCACACATGTAATTAAATAAACATTATTTATAAGCCGTTTGGTTTATTAAGAACTTATTAAGAACCAGTGTTAATACTAGTGGTACAATTATTGTACTCAATTTTCCTCGTCCATAGCTCAATTCATCGAACACGATCGTACGTGACGGTTCAAGATATTCTGGGGAAAGTTTATTTAAAGAAGATATCGCTATTGTTGATCAGGTTGGGAACCTCATTGCGCAGCAAATAAACCCGCCAGTAGGCCGTAACAAAAACGTTGATAGCTCACCTTTTATACTGTAGAGGCTTTTCAAGCATATTTTGGAGGTATAAAACGAATAATAACAAGATTAACAAAAAAGCCTTACCGGTTACTTTAGAGGTTTATTTAAAAAATTTCTAGTGATTTAGGGTATTTCGCCTAGTAAAATAGCAAAAAATTATTAAATTATTAAAAATATTAAAATGATTCTTAAAAAATGGGGTATCATATGACAAGTCTCTCGAGTTCCCTTACCAACAAAATAGAACATTGAAATACAAATATACTTTTTTATTAATTATAATAATTTCTTTAACTTAGCAAATTAAAGTATAAATGTAAAAAATTTAAATTCTGCAAAGACTCTTTCTTAGATATTAGAAAGTATCAGTATATCGGTAAGTTATCAGTGATCACAACCAACTGATATACGTGACACAATAAACTTTGTTTACTTTTTAACTCTGACTTGGAGTGACTAGGTGATTCAACATTTATCAATTTTACGAGTTTCAAGTCCCTTTGTCAACATTAGTCATTAGTTTTGAAAGTTAAGTAGGTCATACAGCTTGAGTTGGGACACATCGCTGAGAGAATAGTAATTGAGTAATGTTGAAGGAAATTTATTTATAGTCTTTTCACAGATTGATAAATTAAAATGTAAGCACAGCGTGTTTTAATTTAAAAAGGCAGATAAACATGATTTATTCAAGCGTTTCTCAATAAAACGCCTATCGAGAATAACTATAGTCATCTTACGCTATTTACATCACAGACAACATATAAAGGGAATTTCAAACCAGTTCAATAAAACACTCTAAAGTCATGTTTTTGAAAGTGTTTCTTAAATACAGTTACAGGTACAGTACAAAGTTCAAGGTTTCGGGGGAGATTATTGTTTAAATTAAATCCAAAGTAGGAGAATCTTCTTCTCCTAGGCTCATACTTTATTTTGGGACAGTGAAGCAGGTCGCGATATGGATATTGCGTTCAGAGACCTCTTATCAGAAAGAGGGCCTATCGCTCAGGTATTGTTTACTCACTCTGCGCAAGCACCTTGGATCATTGCAAATGTCAAGATCCTTGCGTACATTTTCCATTGTAGGTGAACCATCAGCCTCTGAGAAGAGATACATATATCGAGAAGGCTCATATATAAAATTAATGAAACTGCACATTTTACATCTTTTAATTTGATCAATATATCTCCTAGATGTATTGATTCCATAGGAAGGAGAGCAGTAAAAATTTAAAGCATTAAAAAAGCAAACGCAGATTACAGCTGAGTGCCTTCCTGCAGCATACTTCTCACCAACGGCACTCCTCACCTGTCTTTTTTGTATGAAAATGTTAATGGTATTCGTTCCAAACTCTCCTCTTTGCATACCTTTGTTCCCTTATCCTTGAATAATGTTATTATTCTCACTGAAACAAATCTGAATTCCACAATCGCTTCTTCTGAGCTTGGTTTTGTTGGATATGATGTTTATCGGAGGGATCGCTCGCCCTTGACTAGTGGCAAGCAAGATGGCGGTGGTGTCCTTATTGCTTTTCATGGGTCTTTTTCGTCATCTGAAGTACTGCAACCTGATCTACCAGTGGAAGCATTATGTGTGGAAGTCAATCTCACTTCTCGCTGTAAGGTGGTTGTCTGCGCTGTCTATATTCCCCCTCAAGCCCAAACAAGACTTTACTCACTGTTTGCTGATTAACTTGTGGACATATTGTCCGTCTACCACAACTTTGACCACGTATTAATTGCTGGCGACTTCAATTTGTCTGGTTTCAATTGGATTCATCCCGATCCTTCTACTGCTTCTCCTTCGGCCAACGTCATATTGGACTTAGCTTCACATTATGGCGTATGTCAGCTTAGCAGTGTAGCTAATGACAGAGGGGGTTCAACTTGACTTGATATTCGGATCTCCTGATATCTTTACCGTGTCACGTGCCGAAGAGCTTCTTCTAGCCCAAGAACCATGCCATCCTAGTTTGTTTGTCTCTGTTAATAATTTCGTTACCATCACTTGGGTGCCCTGAGCGTCCTACCCTTATTCGAAAACATTCAAAGATGTAACCTATTGCAGGTTAAAAATGATCTCCAGCTTGGTGCCATTCAGCTCGACTATGATTGCACTGACGTCAATCTTCTGTTCTCCAACTTTTGCACACAGCTTAGTGAACTTGTTGATTATCACTCTCCATGGAAGGCTGTTGGCTGTTTATGTCTTTCCCAAATGGTTCTCCAAGGAGCTTAGGGAGCTTGTAATTCTCAAGAAGACTCTACACAAGAAGTTCAAGAAATCCTTTGACCTTGTCGACTATAATAACTTTCGCACCATTCGTGATCGGTGCAGGGTTGTCTCCACGGACTGCCGTTCGAGCTACATCAATCATGTCAATACCTCACTCGGACGTCTTCCATGCCAAGCTCCCTTAAACATGACGCTACTGAGGCTTTCCGCTCTGATGAGATGTGCGAGCTGTTTGCTGACTACTTCTCGTCGGCCTACTCCACTGTGTCTCAAGATGAGCTGCCTGTGCACAATTTTCTACACTTCATTCATCATATCTGAATGTGCAGTCACTCTTGAAGACGTTGAAAGGAAGTTCGTCCTCTTGGATTCCACCAAGGTCAGCGGTCCTGATGGCATTCCCCAGCAGTACTCAAGTTCTGACATTCTGAACCGGTCCCTCAAATCCATCACTTGTTCAATCTCAGCCTATCTACTGGTATCTTCCCCTCAACATTGAATGTTGGATTTGTAGTCCCAATATTCAAATCTGGTGATAGTCGTGATGTTACCAATTACAGGCCCATAGCCATACAATCCGTCCTTAGTAAGGTTTTTGAGAACCTCGTTTTAGATATGGTTCAGCCTCTATTTAAACAAATTATTATTGATGAGCAACACGGTTTCACCTCCGATCGCTCCACCGTGACAAACCTTCTATCACTCCAGTACATGGTGATGGAGGCCTTCAGCCGCAGAAATCAAGTTGATACCGTTTATATAGACTTTAGCAAGGCATTTTATAAAAACAACCATCGTCATCTTCTTGCGAAGCTACAGGGTTACGGGTTTTCTGGCACAATGTTGCAAAGGTTCAGCAGCTATCTTACCGATAGTCAACTTGCCGTGCGCCTTGGTTCTGGGGTCTTAACTAGCTTTACTGCAAGTTCTGGTGTTCCACAGGAGTCTCACCTTGGACCATTCTTGTTTTCAATCTTTATCTATGATATTAAGCATCCCATCAAGGTTCCCTTTCTTCTCTTTGCGGACGACATCAAGCTGTTCGTGGAGGTTGCATCTCAGAATGATTGCCAGTCTCTGCAGGATGCTCTTTACGATGTTTTTGACTCGTTTCGTGTGAATAATATGACTGTGAATTCTTCCAAGACCAAGTTGATAACGTTCAATAGGAAATTAAATCCAGTGGTAGCCGACTACTTTCTCGATGGCGACCGGGTGGAGAGATGCAATACCATCAAGGACCTTGGTGTTTTTATTGACTCTTTTGAGTTTGGTCCCCACATCAGTCGAATCTGCGCCAGGGCCTCTCGTATGCTTGGTTTGGTCCTTCGTTCTTCAAAACATGGCTTGAATACCCATGCCTCTACGATTCTCTACAAGCCCCTTGTCCGCCAGTTACTTGAATATGCCTCTGTATTTTGGTCTCCATATCAGCTCTGCCAGATTAATCATCTCCAGTCAGTGCAAAGACGTTTCGTCAGATTTCTGGATGTCGTGCGGGATTTGACTTTCGTGAAGTTCCAGTCAATGAGGTGTCAGCTGCTTATGGTCTTCTGAGTCTTGAGCGCAGGAGGAGAGTGGCTGATTGTATCTTCCTTTCCAAGCTCCTCATTAACCAAGTCAGTAGCCCCTTCTTACTGGAGTCAATCAACTTCCGCGTTCCTGCCAGATCCACCAGACATCAGCGCCTCTTCGAGCCTGACCATGCTGGGACCAACTATCTTCGATTTAGTCCCATACCCAGACTCATGCGTTTCGGGAACGACATTGGCTCTTTAGTCGACCTCTTTGTTGCAGCCCTGGGTGCGGTTCGGCGTGCTGCTGCTGATGAAAGCCTGATCAGTGTTGCCTCATCCTCCAACGTGCTACGATTATAATTTATTTTGTATGTTAGCTTGTCATTTAGTTTACTATGTTATTGTCATACATATTTATTCCTCGTTATATTTGTCTATTGTTATATCGTTACATTGTTATTTTATATATATATATATATATATATATATATATATATATATATATATTTTTTTTTTTTTTTTTTTTTTTGTTAATATTTACATATTTTATTACAGTTATTTGCTTGTTTTCTCTCCTTATTTTTATACTGTTAACCTATTGTTATTTTTTCTAAAGTTATTTTTCTATGATTTTACATGTGAATTCTTGTTTTCGCTTGCATAGTATAGTAGTTGTTGCTTGCTTTCTTTGCATGAACTCCATTATTATATAATAGTTGTCTCACGTAATTCATTCATAATTTAATTATTAATACTTATTTTTAATCTTGTTACACTTGTTGGCCATCTTTATTATTTTTTTTTAATACTGTAAAATGGTGTATGCTGTTGGTGACTAAAATAAAATATGTACATACCCCTCAGCATACTGGCCCACGCTGTGTAGCATGAGTAACATTATTACAGAATCTAAGCTCACTGTGTAGCACAACTCCAAGAGTTTAAATGATCAGACAGCCCATCACGATGAGCTTAAGCCCTACTTCTCTCTGACCAAGGAGTACTCAATATTGTGCAATGTTGGGACCAACTTTTAAATTGTGTGAATTAAATTGTGTGGGGCAAGGTGAAGGACCCTTATATTGATTTTAATGCCATTGTTAACAGGGCCTTATCAATGGGGTCGATCTCTTATGATAAATGCAAATGTAAATAATCTACGTATAGATGAGCTGTACAGCTTGGACAGAATGGATAAAAACGGACAGTGAAGCGTACCTTATATGCAGTGGCCTATATACAACACATTATAAATCAAGCCTCAATCTCTTGTGTCCAAACCAACACAAAGAGACTCGATACCAGGGTCCAAATTATCAGCAAGTTTTGCGTTGTTTGAAGGTGATTTCCACCTTAATGTAAAAGGCAACCCCACCACTTACTCCGTCTACAAGGCCCTGCTAGTCAAATTGCCGATCACATCGCAGATGTGTATTCTCAGGGATCTGATAGTTGTCTGATGGGGTGCCACATTGAAGCCAGATCTCAGAGAACCGAATTGCATCACAGTTACAACCGTGATTTCATGTTGAGGTGCGCTAACAAGATTCACCTAATTACCCCCGTCTCAGCTAGCTTCTCGGGGCCCGATAAACATGGCAACTCCAAAAGGGCTATTTCCAGTCTCCGGACTTAAAGCGCAACTACAAACGTCTTCACTACTGGAATAGGCCAGTACTGCATCTAGATACTGCAAGCCTACAGTTAGAGTGTTAACAACAGTCGGGTAGATCTGTATAGCTAATATTACCTCGAATTAGAACACTGTAAAAGTAACTTTTGGAATGTTTTAGCATATACGCCATTTTGTGGAGGGTCTCACGCTTATACCATAGGACTAACAGGATCTTTCCGGACATTTGCCATTGTTCAGTGAAGATAAACAGTAACACTACGTTTCGAAATCTGATCTATTCTTTAGGTAAATAACTAACTTAATACATAATTACAAACTAGGTTACAATAAACAATTCATACCAAAGTGTTGTGGCAAGCCTAAGTCAGGAATCACAATTACCATGATATGTGTCAACTTCACTAACTCTAAAACATACCTAATAAAAATCTTTACACAACACTAATCATTAAAACTGAACTACAAAATACAGGTCACAATACGTCTGCATTCGTCTACCAACCACCTACGACTGATCAAATATAGCAAACGGCATTCGTCACAGCAGAAAGAAACAAGATGGCGGAAATAAAAAGGAAGGAGGACAGGCATGGGCCTTTTCCATTATTATTATCGGTTCATGCTAGATGAACTTCCTAATACCATATTGTGACTCCGCATTAGTTTATTACAAATATCTAACCCGCATTTTTCAGAATTGGCAACCAAAGCCTAATCTCGACTGATGGTTGACTGATTGGTTGGTCTCCTCATTTAATGTATGTTGCCTATATTAATTTCCTTTTGAATGAATGTGGTTCCAGATGTATTATGTTGGCTTCATCCCAATTTATATGATGGTCTTCGGACCAACAACAATAGAGGTTTCAGGATTAAACGATGGCAAATGTCCGGCAAAATCCTGTTTCCTTCACAATCCTCTCATTGTCAAAAATTAAGGAATATTGGAAGTGAAAATATAGAAAACATTATGACATTAAATTGTAGACTCAAGTAGGGAAATCGAATTGTGTGGAAATGTGTATTGTGTATTGAAGGGCGTGTATGTGTGTGAGTGGGGTAGATATTGAGTGCATAATTATGTGTGTGGTTCTGCACGTGTGTGAGTGTTTCTCTCAATTTATTTTATAAGCAATGTGCATAATACAAATATTAACATAATATTAGATTGATATGTCAGTATTTATATATCTTTATACAAAACAAAAAAAAGGTTGACAATAAAAATACTTAAGGTCTTATAAACTGAACTCGTAGTACAGATAAATACGTATGTTATTATCCTAGAGCTAGACAGTAAAGTATACAGGTGCAGAAACATAAGTAAGAACCCTACGCTATTTCACAGTCAATTCTTAAAGTTTCCGTTGTTTTGAGAAACTGAAATCCCACCTCGTATCTCGAGAGTTGTGTTGTTATACCCCAAGCAAAAACATAGAGTGCACTGAGTTGAGAGCTTTCATTCAAACTAAACACGATTATGTATTCAATTTATAACATCTTTACTCTTGTTTTGAGAAACGCAATTCAATCACACACACACACACACACACACACACACACACACACACACACACACACCACACACACACACACACACACACACACACACACACACACACACACACACACACACACACACATACACACACACACATATATATATATATATATGTGTGTGTGTGTGTGTATTACAACATAGTGCTATTAGTACTATCAATTGCAATTTAGATTTGTTTCATAATAGCTAATTCTGCAATTAATCGAAACAAGTGTAAAAATATTTAAACCTATTTCGTGAAAGTAGTAAACACTCTTATCATACCGACCACTGGTCTGTTACTTCTAGCAAGTTCACAAAAAATATGTATGTATCATAATATCCTTAATTATTAAATTAATTATATAAGGAACTTAACATTTGTGTGGGTAAATGCAATTCTTATTAATTATACCATTCAATTTAACAAGGAATTAATCCAAATAAGCATTTGTATGTCCAGGGGATTAAGTAGGCTTAAGTAAGACTGAGTTAGGTTTTCAATAAAAAATCGTAAGACTAGGTAATAGGACAACATGGTAGCTAAATTCATTACGTATGAATAACTAGGAACGTTTAATAAACAAATGGTTTATTCAACCTCAAAGGGTTAACTCAGCCAATGAGGTTAAAGATCAGGAAGAGTTTTACTATGCCATGAGGACTACATTTACCATGTCAGTTCTGTGGAATGCTATGTTACTTGTAGAGCCCTGTGTAAAGGATGTTGTTCATAATGGGGTTAAATTTAAGAAATAATTATATTACCTAAGTGAGATCTATTATTTTTTAAGCTTATTAGAAATATAAGTTCCTTGAGTTTTTAAGCTAACGTGAGGGATCATTTTATTAGAGAGTTCATCTGTAGGTAGCATTAATCTGAAGTAAAAAATGCAATCGCGAAGATTTTCAAAAGTGAGTAACTGTAGATTATTTGATAAGTGGGTTAAGTTTTAAAAGACAAGAGCTTTACAATGTTTATTTCAATTTGGGTTTAATCCTGTAAGACATATGTATTATTAGTAAAATAAAATTCATAGAATAGATGTACAGATAGTTGCTGGAAAGGAAGTCTCGTATTGCAATTCGAGACAAACATCCTCCGGATGTAAGTAGATACGCACATCCGCCCAGACGCCGATGGTGAACAAAACAGGAAATGCTTATTTGTAAAAACCGTGCGACAATGTAAGGGACAGCCATGCTGATATGGAAAATTGTTACTCACCAATTATGATGGAGAGATTTGGCAGAGGCGTGGTCAATGAGCTGGCGGGAGAAGAACATCAAAACTGAAGAACAAGGAGGAGAGGTGGGAGTCGAGGCCGGGAATTCGAAAAGTGAAGTTCGGGAGTGTTTGTGTTCGTGTGCGGAAAAAATATCTCTAGGCGTAATAAGTGTGATGTGAAATAAAATGTAAGTAATTTTAAGAACTTAGTATATTTTAGGATTCATTAATCATTTTCAATTCCATATCTATTTAAATGTTCACAATTTCGAAAATATAAATTCATGTAAATGTTTAGCTATTTTAAAGAAAGTTTCTCATGTTAGTCCATGAACTCATTATTATTGCAACACTACAAAATTACTAGTAAATGTTATAATGAAATTAAATTCAAATTAAATTGTAATGAATAATTTAATATTAAATATGTCTTCAAAGTATTAAGACATTAAGTTTTGTGCTTAATATGTCGATTGACGCAATCAATTAATCAATTTAATGAAATGTTGTCACAAATAAATGTGTTGGTTCATTTGAGGGTATTTGTACTGCCAATCTAACCTATTATTAAATCCTCTCACAGCAACCCTTGCTCAAAATATGTCACAACCTTAATCTTAAACTAAACCAACCCTACAAAACCTTACAATCCATAGGATTCAAAATGTCGTATTGTTAAAAAACAATCACTGAGAAAATTAAATATATATATGATATACATATATACATGTATATATATATATATATATATATATATATATATATATATATATATATATATGTATATATATTTATATTCTTGTTGAAAATATATTGAATATTTTTATTTTTTTCGGACTTAGAATATATTAAAATATATTAAAGAAAGTAAAACTAGAAATAATTTATTTGATAGCACAAAAAAGTCGACTTATGTTTAGAAGAGCAGGTTTAAAGCATATCAGTTCATGAGAAATGTACTTCAATAGAGTTATACGCCGGGAATAAACGGATACGTCATAACCAGAATGGTCCAGAAAGCTTTATTGAAAAGCCCATAAGTCTGGTGGACTAATGGAAATTGGCCACATAGCATTCTATGGATGTATTGCCGCCAATCAACCAATTGTTCTGGATAAAGCCCTTGTGATTGTTATAGCCTTATAACCAATCATTGATTTACTATTTTTACATGGTGTTATATCATACATAAAAATGAAACACTGTGTGTTAATTCAAATTCAGTAAAAAAGAAAACAATCTGACATTAAGGCTTGAGGGGCACATAAAATAAAATAATAAATTAAAGTGGTACACGAACCATAAAAGTTAAAGTATTGATATTTTTGTCCTAGTCAAATTTTGAAAACGTCAAAAATTAAAACTCTCTGTCTTAAATTATTTATGCATTGTGACAAAATTAATCCTTTTATTATTATAGATGCAACTACAAATAACATATTTCTGTTTTAACTTATGACATGTGGGCATTTAATTTATTTCATACTTAAAAACTTGTTCATTGTATAAATAAAATTGTCCTATTATACAACCTTTCCTTTACATAATATTTTTCGCAGTTACAATGAAAAATCTATTTATGGTACTAGACGAACCCTAAGTTGTATGGAAAATTAATCTCTAGTTAAGAAAATAACAAGTACAATCACAGATGTATATGTATAGTTTTTTTACAGCGCTTTACTAATAAGAGGATTATTGAAAGGGCATTGAATTAAATATAAATGTTTCCTAATCAATTAAAATCTATAAGTTTACAAAGATTTTTAATCGTAACTTTTTGCTTATAACCTGATAAAAAATTATTTGTTTTAATGTTGTAAAGATTAATAGGAAGACGGTCATAACAATTAGATGAAAATAACGAAATCTACTTTTTTGACACGAAGTAAGATACTTAAAAGTGCTTAAAACCACACAATAGGTGTGCTTAAAACCTTCTACATGGTTCGCTAAGCGTAGGCATAATCTGGCTCTCAGATTACAAAGTTTACCATTAGAAATTATTTTATACGATGACAAATAATTGTGACGAATGATTTATCTATGATATTTCCTTCTTTATACAATCACGTTGACATAATCATCCCATAAGTGTTTGCAAACGTTTCCTGTTTCAAGGAACAAAAGGAGAATTATATATTATTGATGATGTCTATTGAGTTTGTTGAAAACTTCTAAAGAGAAGACTTTCATCAAGAGAACCCCTTTAAACTTATTTTAAGGAGGCCCACAATATACTACTTTAAGCGACAAAGCCGGGGAAATTAGTTTTCCGACAACTTTAGCCTTGTCGAAGATTGCACTGTTGTGCTAACAGGACATAAATGAAGCTGAGCTATCCTGGAGTTACATTATATTCTTTTACAATCTGAAATGTTCCATAGGTATTAATTATTAATATCAGGACGGTAACCCTGTCAAACCCTAATACTCGTTGTCTGCAATATATTGGTCTTATTTGTATGGACATCTCAAAACCACACTACCTCCTCTTCTTCTCCTTACACGTATATACTTTTCATTCAAAACTTAGCTAATACAGGATCAATAGATGTAACATATCAAGACGGAAACACTCCCAAATTTAACTATTGTTGTCTGCAATAGTAGTCTCATTTTAATAAACATCTCAACAGCAAACAACATTTCATATGTACTCTTTTCTCCTGATACGTATACACTTTTTACAACCAGAATCGTTCTGTTCGCTCTTAAAATTACATCATGTATATTATTTATATGAATATTTTATATGATTATTTATATAGTCTTGTGCCTCATGTTTATATTATAATTAGTATATGTTTCACTATTACAGAAACTGATTCGAGGTTTTATAAAGTTTGTCTTAAAATATCTACACATACTCTAAGTATCATTACACTGAATTTAAGTAACAATAATTTAAGGTACATAACTCGAAGCTAAACTAACATCACCTATTTTCATCTATTATGGTTAAAAGGTAATTAATTCTCTATGTGCCGAGAGCCAATTAGCATTTTATTAAATGAAAAATGAAATTAATTTTAAATTTTGCTAGTTTTGTTGAAGATTAAAAATGGTAAGAACTAAACAAGATAAAACATTTATAGCAATAAATTGTTTCCTAAATCATTGCTTGACGCACTAAAATTAACTCTTTCAATATAATTGTTATATATAACCGTAAGAAGTTAAGATCAAGTTTCTGATAGTCAATATTTTCCTTTAAATATGATCTTTAAACAAAAAAGTGAATTGAAGTGCTATTTTAAATTCAGAAATAATAGCTACAAAATAAATTAGTTCATGTTTTATTTTTTCATTATGAAAATTGACGATCCATCGGCAATTAATATATATATATATATATATATATATATATATATATATATATATATATATATATATATATATATATATATAAGTAGATAATAATATGGGGTTCCTGGCGCACTTTCGGAGCCGACCGAAAAGCAATGTAAAAATACTGTTCAATGTACCATAAAGGAAGCTGAGAAATAACACAGCAAATCTCAATGAAAAATTAACCGAATCTACAGTCGTTCGTCTCCAAAAGCGATCGGTACATTACTATCTACTCTGAGGAATGAAAAATTAACCAAATCTACAGCTGTTTGCTTCTACTTTCTTAACCCTTTCCGGGCCAGGCGGCAATATATTGCCGCCATAGGATCGTGCCTGAAAAGTGCCAGGCGGCAATATATTGCCGTCGGTGACATACGCCGCCTTGATATTCGTCGTTTTCTTAAATAAATATGACGTCAAATGATTAAAGTTTTATGTTTTTTTATTTGTAGATAATTAATATGAATATCATTTTTATTTTTGAGGTCTATGCATTTTTATTTCGTAATTGTCACGTGACATTATCAGCTGACTCGATCTATTGTTGTTAATTCTTTATGCTTTAGTGTAATCGTACTTTTGTATGCTGGATTCTTCTCCATTATTTTATTTTTGTGGTTGTAAATACTAGTAGTGTTAGTAGTTACCTGCTTAGCTATTGTGTGTAGTAGTTACAGTGACTGACAATTTGCGATCTCTCGGGAGTGAAATTGTAAGTAGCATAGAAATAGAAAAAAGTGTAAATAAATTTCAAATAAAATTGTGTAAATATTTCTTGGTAAATAGTGTTTTTAACTGTATTGAAACTGTTTATGGATCCTACAATCATCTGTTTACCGGTACATCCATAATGTGAATATTTATATTAAGTCTCTTGCAGTGTAAGAGTCAGTTGCTTTATCATTTATAAAATGTTGCGAAGTACAATTATGCGTATTTATATAAAATGTGTCATAAAAAATTTACTTATGAGAGAAATAACACAAAATTTTGTATGGTTGTTCCTTTCTAAATTTTCAATATAATAACATAGCTTCCTACGGTAAAATTATTTTTCCTTTTTTAGTTATTTACAAAAAAAATATTAAAAAATAAAAAAAATTTTATGTAATTCATTAAAACATTATTTTTTTTTTTATTTAAAATTACTTAAAACTACATCTATATATTTTTTTGTTGATAGTATATATCTATACGAGTAATTTGGTGCTACTTTTAGGTCATTCTCTAATTTTTATGAAAAGTTATAAATTTTAATCTAAAAGACTGCAAAATCGCCAATTTTAGCCTGGCACTTTTGACTAGTCACAAGGGGATATGATATGTGAAAAAATTTTGCAACATCTCATATTTGGTCCTGGCCCTGAAAGGGTTAAGCTGTGCTTTGTAAAATGTTGTCAAATCTGCTACGAATAAAGGAAAAAATCTTCAATGACAGTCGAGGTGTGCTACTACAGACCGACCATCACGATAATCGCTTCGCCTGCGTCATATCCGTAGTGATATCACGCCGTGAGAGGCGCAATCGTTGGTTTACAAGCACCATTTAGTTAAATAAATTTTTGTATCTAAATGGAGCGCGATAAAATATCATGTCCGTTCTGCAAAATAGAAATTTTAAGAAAAAACTATGATCGCCATTATAATTCTAAAAGTCATGAAAAAAAACAAGCAAATTTACAATAATGAACTAAATTATTTAAGACAGTGGGCTAGAGAAAATCAAATTGCCGATCACGAAAACATGAATAATATAGAAAAATTGCGTGAATTAAAGAAAGACTTTAAGGAAGATAAAAAAGATCTCAATCTATTTAATGATGAAAAAATTCAATCAATCGCTGAAAAATTGTCCATTGAAACAAACGATAAAACTAAGTCTGAAATAATCGAAGAAATTGACAAAACTCTTAACGAAAAACCTGAAAATATCATAGATGTTGAAGTTTTATCCTCAATACACGGTCTTTTCAAGCAATACATTTTAACAAACTTGAACGACAATTCCATGTCAATTTACAAATATCTTTCAATTATGCGGTCAGAAATTAAAAGTTTAATCGAGAAATTTCAAGAAAATGTTAAAAATATGAAGGGCTATCTCTCTTTGGAATGTGAATACGAACGAACTTTTAGTGAATGGTGAACCGCAAACATGTCTAATGTATTTTACTATCAAAGCAGACGAAATCTTTGACGTAAACGACTTTATTACTAAGCAATTTAATAAATTAACACATCGAGAACAAACGAATAATCCAAATAAAGGTTCCGGATGGACATTTAAAAGTTGTAAACAACTAGTTTTGAGCCTTAACAAACACGAAATGATGAATTGCAGGATCATACATCGATTTACCAAAGAATATCAAAGATAAAAAAGCTTGTATAAATATAAAAAATAGAGATGATTTTTGCTTTATTTACTCAATAAGATGTGCTATTGAAAAACCAGAAAGAGACTGTGAACGTGTAAAGCAATACGAAAAATTTTGTGAATGACGAAATATTTTTCAGGTTTTGAGTATCCAATGTCTCTGAAAGATATACAAATATTTGAAAAACGAAGCTACAATTCCAAGTATAAGTATCCAACAATGTCTATCAATGTCTACAGTTTTGATGAAAATATTAACATTGTTCCGTTACAAATTTCTGAAAAAATATGACGCTGAAACAAACATTGATTTATTGTATGTTAAACAAGATGATAAATCTCATTATGTTTTGATAACCGATTTAAATAAGCTTGTTTCTTCGCAGTTGTCTAAACATAAAGAAAGAAAATTTTTGTGTAGAAGATGTTTAAGCCATTTTTACAAATCTGGAGATTTAACAGATCACTTAGAAATTTGTAAAAATCATGAAGTTTGTAAGCCAATTATGCCATTTCCAGGTCAAACAACTAAATTTACTAATTATCAAAAGAAATTTAACCATCCGTACGTAATTTATATGGACTTTGAGAGCATATTAGAAAAAATTCCGACATGCAAGAACAATCCACAAAGATCGACTACAACCAAGATTCAGAGGCACATTCCTTATGGTTTTACTCTATATATTTAGTGTCGAATGTGACCAATCGCATGTACAAACCGATATGTTATCGTGCCAAAAATGAAGAAGATTTGAAAAACGTCCCGACAAAATTGTTTGAAGAACTCAATAAATTATCGAAATACATAGCGAAAAAATATAATTCTAAGAACATGAAACCTATGAAATTGACAGAAGAAGAAGAAATTTCGTATCAAAATTCAAACGTTTGTCATATCTGTGAATGGTCTGCTTATGATGTTGGGTCAATTCAGTATGGTTTTACTCCTGATAGTTGGAAAGATAAGAGTTATAATAAAGTGAGAGATCATTGTCATTTAACCGGCAAGTTTCGAGGCGCAGCTCATGCATGTTGCAATCTAAATTTGAAATTTCCTCAGAATATTCCCGTTTTCTGCCACAATATGTCAAATTACGATACTCATTTGTACATAAAAGAATTGGCTAAACAATATGGAAATGTTGATTTGATTGCAAACACCGATGAAAAAATATAATAAATTATTCTGTAAATTCTGGATATGGCTATGAATTCGAAGGTGATAAGCCAAAGAAAATTCATCAAGTTTTCGTTTGTAGACACGTTCAGATTCATGGCCTCGTCTATAGAAAAGTTAGCTAAAAATCTAAAGAGAGAAGACTTCAAACATACAAATCATTTTATACAAGATGGACTGAATGAGATAATAGAAAGACAGCCAAATGACGACGACGAGATTTTTAAAATTCTATCTGGAAAAGGAATATTTCCTTATGAATTTATCGACAGTATTGAAAAACTTGATTACACAGAAGAATTGAGAATTCAAGATTTTCTATTCACTTTTGACAGATGAGAGCATATCTGAGAAAGATTTTCAACACTACTTAAATGTTTGGAACAAATTAAAAGAGAAAAATCTAGGAAATTACTCTGATCTCTATAACATTCAAGATGTTCTATTGCTCGCTGATATCTTTGAAAATTTTAGGAATATTTGTTTGAATTGCTATAAGCTTGATCCAGCACACTATCTAACAGCTCCCAGTCTTGCATGGGATGCTATGTTAAAATTAACGAAGATAGAATTACAATTAATTAGTGATTATAATATGTATTTGATGATTGAAAAAGGCATTCGCGGGGGCATTTCTCAGTGTATTAAACGATATGTGAAAGCAAATAACAAATATTTAAAAGATTTTGATAAGACAAAGCCCGAAAAACTATTTACTCTATCTCGATGCAAACAACCTTTATGGGTATGGTCTTATGCAAAAACTGCCGTTTAGTGATATCAAGTGGATGGATCCTAAAACGTATACAAAAGAAGAGTGGCAAGAAACAATTTTAGAAACTCACTGGCGACGAAGATTATGGCTATATTCTCGAAGTCGATCTTGGATATCCAACAAATTTACACGAACATCACAAGGATTTACCTCTTGCTCCAGAACATTTTAAAAACAAACTTTGCACAACTCTACTGGATAAAACTGAATACGTTGTTCATTCGAGAAATTTGAAGTTCTATTTGGAACAAGGTATGATTTTGAAACATATGTGAATAGAGTTATTGCATTCGATCAGAAGCCTTTTATGAAAGAATACATTGATTTTAACACAAACATGAGAACCAAAGCTACAAGCGACTTTGAAAAGGACTTTTATAAGCTGATGAACAACTCAGTTTTTGGAAAATCTATGGAAAATGTGAGAAACAGATGTGATATTAAGCTTGGAAATGAAGAATTTTCAATGAAACAAGCTAAAGAAAACAAATTTCAAATGCTTTAACATCTTTGACGACAACTGTATAGCGAGTCACATGTACAAACAAAAGGTTAAATTTAAACAAACCGATTTACATAGGATTTTCAGTTCTCGACCTCTCAAAATTGCTAATGTACGAGTCTTATTACAACCAAATTAAAGAAGTTTGATCCAGATTTGAATCTGTGTTACATGGATACAGACAGTTATTTTCTAGAATTGAAACGAGATCCTTTTAAAATTATTAAAGAAAATATAGATGACTTTGATACAAGTGATTATCCAAAAGATCATGAATGTTTCACTACTAAAAATAAGAAGGTAATAGGGAAATTCAAAGATGAGTTAAATAGCGAAGTTTTAGAAGAATTTTGTGGTTTAAGGTCTAAGATGTACTCGTACAAATATCTAGATAAAAAACCCAGTTAGGTGTAAAGGAATTAAGAGAAGCGTTGTAAATAAAACAATAAATATCGAAAACTTGAAGAGATGTTTGTTCGAAGATAAAGAAGAATTTAGGGAGATGACAGTCATCAAAAGTTATAAACATGAGTTGTACACTGTTACCATAAACAAGCTGGCACTGAACGCTAAAGATGATAAGAGAATTGTCCTAGAAAATAAGATCGATACAGTACCGTATGGCTATAAAAATGACCGCAAAATCTGATATATTAGACGAATTAAATAAACTTGGAAACTTTGATATGTAAATGGAAGATGATTTAATTCACTGTCACAAGTGTAAAAAGAAAACGAAAAATATAGATTCAAAAATCGTTTCAAACTCAAAATGGATTGTATAGAATTGCTGCAAAATGTTCAAAATGTAAGACAAACAAGAGTAAGTTTATAAAGAATCCAAATCCAAAACCTGTTAAGCAAGAATTGAAGACTAAAGATGAGATAGAGATTGAAGCTCGAGAAATTCATGCACCAGTACGAAAAAAGTTTAAAAAGAGAAAAAATTATAACATTAGGAATTGACGATTTATGGGCAGCAGATTTAGTTATAATGTCTAACTATTCAGATCAAAATGATGGATTTAAGTATATGTTAAATGTTATTGATACTTTCTCAAAATATGCTTGGTCAAGAGCTATCAAAAGAAAAAACGGCAAGGATATTTCAAAAGCTTTCGAAGATATAGTAAAAGATGCCATAAGGATCAATCACAAACCTCCTAACCTACTTCATACAGATAAGGGTTTAGAGTTTAAAAATAAAGAATTTAACGATGTTTTGAGGAAATACAACATTAAGATTTATCATACTGAAAACGAAGAGAAATCAAGTATTGTAGAGAGATATAACAGAACTCAAAATGAGAGAATGAAAGTAATTTTTGAGATTAATAAAAACTTTAAATGGATCGATATTCTTCAAAAAATCGTAAACAATTATAACGATACAGTTCACAGCACAATCAAAATGAAACCGAAAGACGTAGATAAGGATGCAGAAAAGGAGTTATTAGAGACCGTTTTCAAGTATGTTCCACCTGAAATTCACACGAAAACTAAATTTAAAGTCAATGATCATGTAAGAATTGTTAGTAAAAAACAAACATTTTCGAACAAATATAAGAACAATTGGTCAAGAGAAATCTTTGTGATTTATCAAATTAATAACACAGATCCTGTAACTTATAGTATAAAAGATTTAAATAATGAAGAAATAACCGGAAAGTTTTATGAATATGAATTGAAGAAGTCAAAACTGTAATATAAATTTTCTATATATAAATGGCGCATCAAAAGAAATGTACAAAGTGCAAAGAATTTAAAGATTTAATTAAATTTTATAAAGATAAAAATAGGAAAGATGGAATGCATTATAATTGCAAAGATTGTGAAAGGGAATATCATAAAGAATTATATGATAAAATAGAAAAATTAACTTTGGAAGATAAAGAATGTCTTAAATGTAAAGAAACTAAAAAAATTTCAGAGTTTAATAGTGATCACTATAGTAGAGATAAGAAAGACTCATATTGTAAAGATTGTGTAAAGAAGAATCTTCATAGATTATATTATGAAGATACTCAATGTGAATGTGGAAGAACTATAAAATGGTTAAATAATTATCAAAAACATTTACAAACCAAATATCATAAGTTAAGAGTTTAACATTTTCATCGTGTAATAATTTTTTCTATATAAATGGAGTCTCAAAAGAAATGTACAAAGTGTCAAGAAGAGAATAGAAAAGACTGTTATTGTAAGGAATTATATGATAAAATGAACAAATTAACTTTAGAAGAGAAAAAGTGTTACTTTTGTAAAGAAATTAAAAATATTTCTGAATTTAATAACTGGCAGTATAGTAAAGATAGAAAAGATGCTTTTTGCAAAGATTGTGCTAAAAAAATTTTCAGCGAAAGTTATAAAAACGAAATGCCTTGTGAATATGAAAAAAAAATTCTACGATGGTTACCTAGTTATGCTAAACATTTACAAACAAAATATAATAATTCGAGAGTTTAACATTTTCATCGTGTAATTTAGATATTCTATAAATCAGTCGAGATTCTGCCATATTTGTAGTAAAATGATTTCCGTTGTATAAAATATTCAAAGATTCTTTCATTTGGTTATACAGATTGATAGAATTTGGTTCGTCATCAATGAACAAAATCTCTAATTCAGGATAATTTATTTTTAGATGTTTTAATCGGTTTGGTATTTCTCGTTTCTGAGCTCTGATAACGTAATAAGGCCATTCCCACATGTGATTCTTCTTAATTAAACACAAAAACATGGTGTTTTTTCTTATCAAAATCTTTACATACCATATCTCTCTTCATTAATTCCATTCGCAATTCTTGATTCTCTATTTTCAATGATTTCATTTCATCTTTAATTTGCAAGTGTTTAACTTCGTCCTCTAAATATTTAATCTTGTTTTCAAGTTTGTACTCACCAAATTTTCTAATGGAGGGTTAAAACCTCTTTTGTAACCCACTTTTGAAAGGTTTTTGCTTCTAATTTATTAGATCTTAGTATTAAAGAATAAAATCCAGATTCATTAATGAAAATAGTGTCAGGATGAAGATTTTGAAAGGGTCTATGGCATAGACTCTTGTAATTTATATATTTAAAAGGCTATTTTCTCGTCATTATCAATATTATTTATGATAGCTTGTCTAGTATTTTCATATTGTAAAATTTTTGCAACATCTTTAGCCTTAAACCAAAATTCATTATTTTCGTCAAACAATTGTAAAGATATGTTTGCTTTTAAATCTAAGTTGATTATTGAGTAGGTCTACAACTGACTCCATTTAGATAGAAAAGAAATTTAACTAGTAATTTTTATTTCAGTATAAAGTCCAGATTCATTGATAAAAACAGTGTCAGGATGAAGATTGTTAAGGGGCCATTCGAATAGCCCCTTGTTTTTTAAGTAAAAATATTGAATTTTGTCATCATCATCAACTCATTTTTATTCCTTTTTCAATCTTAAATATATTGTTGTTTTACTCTCATTATTTAATAAATTTCCCTCAGAGTCTTGTATAGTTAGAACGATTTTTTGAATTCTTTTAATATTTTTTCTAATTGGAATATAATCGATTTCATTCGGTTTTTCACTGATTTTTGATCCATAAGCAACATTTGGGAAAAAAGTGTACAAAATTTCAGATTCTTTGTGTAAATGTTCGGTATGATTTTCAAAACTAGGTTCAACGAGATTGCAGTGCACTTCAATTACATCGAACGGTCTAAATTTTGGCGTTTTATTTCCTAAATATACCTGATTTGGCTCAATAGTTTCTTGAACAAACCCTAACAATTCTAAAATAATTGCTGAAAACATTATTCTTACTGGTGATTTTATTTGAATTTTATTAGAGAGATAATTTTTTTGCATTTCAAACTTGTTTTCGTCAAAGTTTAAAGATTTATCTGATTGTTTGAATGTTTTCAGATAATTTTTAAGGGAATTTTTTATTTGATCGAAAGTATAATATCCTTTGTTTAAACCATAGTATTTTGTTATGTTCTTCTCACTAAATCCTATGCAATAAGGAGAACTTTCACTAATATTTATTACAAAATTGTCAGAATAAAAAACCGCTTAAACCGATAAAATAATTTGATTCTTCCTCTAAGTGTATAGGATGTTCCAAGTTTTAAAACTAATTTAGAGCTTTCTGAAGTCAACTTGAACAGCTTCATTTTCGCAAGCGTTGCTTCAAGATGAAAATATTCTATTTAAATGGAGAAATTTTTAAAGCAAAAAGATCAGATAAAACTTCAAACGTTTGATGAAAATAAGAAAGATCAACCAATCAGATTGTTAATTGTTGGTTCAAGTGGATGTGGAAAAACAACTTTATTATTGAATTTTATCTACAATAGGTTGATTCCTTATTCCAATTTGTATGTTTTTAGTAAATCTTTAGAACAAGACGCCTATAAAAAATTACAAGAAAGATTTGAAAATATTGAGAAAAACTTAAACAAAAAAATATCACATTTTTATAATGCTTCTGAGGACATAGTTCCGTTAAGCGAATGTAAACCCAATTCGTTAATCGTTTTTGATGATTGTATTTTAGAAAATCAAGACGTTATTAAGGAATATTTCGTAATGTCCCGTCACAAAAAACATATCTTGTATCTATCTTTCCCAATGCTTTTCAAAGGTTGATAAACAAGTTATAAGAAATAACCTGAATATGTTGTGTATTTTTAAGCAAGATGATCACTATTCGAGAAAGATTTATAACAATTATGTGGGATCTGATATGAGTTTTAAAAACTTTATTGAGTTATGTGATAAAATTTGGAAGGAAGGACTACGGATTTTTAACTATTAATCTAACTTTGAAGCCTAAAAAATGGTAAATATCTGAATAAATTTTCTAATATAAATGCTGCTCAGTGGTCTGACAAATCTACTTGATAAAATATTTGTTACAATTATTTTTATATTATCTTTAAATTTTTATTTACATTATGAAAATAACAGAAAAACGGTAAATCTGTTCACGTTCCACGTTCACGTTCCACGTTCACGTTCCACGTTCACGTTCCACGTTCACGTTCATGTTTCACGTTCCACGTTTTCGTGTTCACGTTCTCGTTCACGTTCTCGTTCACGTTCTCGTTCACGTTTTACGTTCCAAGTTTTACGTTCCACGTTCACGTTTTTTACGTTCCACGTTCACGTTTTTACGTTCCACGTTCACGTTTTACGTTCCACGTTCACGTTTTACGTTCCACGTTCACGTTTTACGTTCCACGTTCACGTTTTACGTTCCACGTTCACGTTTTTACGTTCCACGTTTCACGTTTTTACGTTCCACGTTTCAAAATTTTCCTAAATAAATGGCGAAACGTAACTTCTGAAGAAGCGAAAAAACTTGATCAAATCGAAAAGAAATTAATCAAAGAATTTAAAGAACAGATTCGAATGGATGAAGAAGAACAAGAACTTATTCAAAAAATTAATCAACCTGTAACTTCTGCAATAAAAAATGTTGAGGGCAAAATTGAAAATGTTTTAAGCGATAATCAAAATTTAATGAATTTGGTTCCAGTTGTACGACAATTTGCTGATATTTCGATTCCAGAATCTGAAGTAGAAGAGTTTGAATTGCCAAAATTACCATCGTCAACACCATTTAGACCTAGAATCATTGAAGACTCTACCATAGTTGAACCAATAAGTCCTGGAACAACGGATATAATAATTGGTGAAATTGGTAAAAAAATTTCTTCCTAGAGCAAAGGATGATAAATTTGGTTTGTATTGGGACAGAAAAAAGAAAAGTTTTATGATTGGAAATTTGCCCGTGAATTTTGAGCATAATGATATCATTATTAATGAAAAAACATATAAAGGAACTCAAGGTTTATGGAGATTATTAACAGGCACTGATGTTCCAAAAAGACGGTTTATATTCTGAAGAAGACTTGAAAAAGTATACTTAAATTTTATGGAAATCTGATTCAATTTACAAAAATAATGATCCATCAACTAAGAAACCAAAGTCAAGTAAAGGTAAAAAATATCTCAATTTGATTAAACCAATTTGGGAAAAAAGAATCGAAGGATCAGGTGTGAGAAAATACAGTGATAATAAGATTGAATACAGATATTTCGACGATTTGACAAAACTCGATGGAATTATTAATTATATTTATGCTCAAGAGAAGGCTGGAAATAACAATTTTTTGAATGAAAAGAAAGCAATTAAAGATTTTATTTCGAACAAACTTGACGAAATGATTGAAAAACCTGATGGAATTAAATATTTAAAACGAATTTTGCCGACAATAAGTTCATCTATGATTGAGGGTAGTGGACTTTTGAATGATTTTATCAACAATTTACCTTTTGAATTACACGTACCAACTTATCAGTATCTGGGGCCTGGCACAAAACTCGAAAAAAGACTAAAAAGAGGAGATCCTGGTATAAATAAATTAGATCAAGCTGCTATGGAACACGATATTTTTTATGCAAAACATAGAGACACAAATTCCAGACATATCGCAGATAAAGTTTTGCAAGATAAGGCAAAGGATAGATTTTTATCAAAAGATGCTAGTTTAGGTGAAAGATTTGTTGCGCTTCCAACAGCTGGAGCAATGTTTTTGAAGAGAAAACTAGGAATGGGAATCGAAGAGAACTTGAAATTTTAAACTATATAAATGGAGGTGAACGTAAATTTCAGCAAAAATCAGAAAGAAAAAATAAAATCCGCTTTTAAGAAGAAAATACCCGTTAGTATTCAATTTAAAATAGATCAACTAAAAAATGGCGAAGATAAGATATTTTTAACAAATAGACAATACAATAAACTCGAAAAAACATAAGAAAAACAATAAAGGAACCAGAATAGAATTTTCTTATAATCAGTTGAAAGAACTTAAAAATGGTGGACTTTTGAAAGATTTATTAGATTTTGGAGAAAATATTCCAGTTGTTAAAAATGTTGTTCCTTATGTTCGTAAAGCTGCTCCAATAGTTAAAAAAGGATGTGATTCCTATTGTTCGAAACATTTTAAATTGGTTAGATAAAGAGTTGGAAGATGTTACAGGATCTGGATTAGATGAAAAAACTTTGAATTACGTGAAATCAAACATTGAAAAAAAAAATTTAAACCTTTAACATTCGGGGAATTGGAAGAAGAAATCTGCAAAAATATTAAACATTTTAGAGGAATTTTCATGAGAGATACATTACCCGAAAAAGTTAAGAAATTCGAATGTGGAATTGTGAATTTAGACTCGATTATGGGAAGTGGAACGCATTGGATTTGTTATTATAAAAATGATAAGAATGCATGTTATTTTGATTCGTATGGAAGAATTGAGGACAAACCACCTATAGAATTGATTAAATATTTGAAAAAATCAAGCGTCTACTACAATGATTCTCAGATTCAAGACTATAAAGATCCCCCAATTTGTGGTCATTTATGTGTTTTTGTGTTGAATGAACTGAGTAATGGTAAAGATTTTAAAGAAGTTGTTAACAAATTATTGCTTAATAAATATGGATTCACAAAATATTTTTGACGTATTTGGAACACAAATTATTCAAAATGTAGATAATAGTTTGAATTTTGATAGTTTGAGAAATGAGTTTGATAACAAGTTAGAAAATGTATTACAAAACCTTCCAGATTCAGATATGTTTGCTGTCGAGATTGAAGATTTTTAAAGCAGAATATGATAACAAACTTGCAAATTTCATGAGTTCAAATGAAGTTGCTGATAAAATAAAAACATTGGAAAAAGAAGTTGATGATGGTGTAAAAAAATTATTTACCAATTTAATGTCTCATATCGAAAAAGCTGATAAAATTACTGAAGCGATCAAAGTTGAAAAGAATTATGTTAGTTTGGCTAATAAGAAAAGAATTGTCGGTGTTCGACCTGGTATTGACAAACATGATGTTGTTGTTAAAGAACAAATTTTAAAACCTCTAAAATTATCAGAAAACATCGATATTGTTGATTTACATGATCCGAATGTTAAAAATGCCTTAGATTTTAAAGGAAAAAGAATTAGCGGTGTTAGTAAAGGAATTAATCCATTTGATGTTGTTGTAATGATTCAATTAGAAGATCCTATTAAAATGTTTAATGAACTAAAACAAAATTATGAGAATCATAAACAGCATGTTAAAGATTTTACAACAGAAGTCTATGAAAAACTTGATGAAAGAAGTAAAAGATCAGTAGACGATGTTGGTGAATTACTTGATAAAGTAAATAAACTAGAAGAAAACTTTAATACATATAAAAATGATGTTAATGTATTAGTTGGTGAAGTAATTAACAAAATTCTGGAAAATTTTGATACACGTTTCAATGAGAAAATAAACTTTTTTGAAAATTTAGGTACACGTTTTCAATGAGAATGTAACACATAATAATGAATTACTTAAAAGAATAGATGATCGATACTCTTTATATCTCGATAAAGTAAATAAACTAGAAGAAAACTTTAATAAATTTAAAGAAGATGTTAATAAAACTTTTGAAAATATTGATAACAGATTTAATGGATTAGGCGGCTATGATGACTAATTTTCCTTATATAAATGGCGCTCATATACTGTGTGAGGTGTAAGGCAAAAACTGCAACAATTGATATAAAATACTATGCAAACATCAATGGAGTTAAGAGAATATCTGGAAAATGTGCTGAATGTAACTCAAAAAAGAGTCAATTTATAAAAACTTGATTTTGAAATTTTTTCCTAATAAATAGAGATGGCGGGACATTACAGTGCTTTCGATCTTTTTATCATGCAACACGAAAGAGATTTGAAAAAAGAACATTGGGATGACATTTCTCAAAAATATGAATTATCCGAAGATATGATGAGATTATACGTAAACAAATTGAATTGGTATAACATTGCTAAATATCAAACTTTATCATCAGAGTTCATTCAAGAAAATATACATTATCAATTAAAAGATCATATGTCTGTTCTTTGTCTCTATCAACACTTGAGTATAAAGTTTTTGGATGAAAATAAAGATACAGTTGATTGGAACAATATTATAGATAGCGGTTACTATCCTGTGCAAATTTTATTGAAATATGTGACCGAGATCGCAAAATTTAAGGAAGAGAATCCTGAATATGACGAAGTAGATCATTAAAAATGACTCTAATCTTTTTAATTATTTTACTAAAAATTTATATCTTTTCTTATAAAAACGTACATTAGATCGATGAAAAAAACGATACATGATGTTTAAAATTTCTAAATTTTCTCTTATTAAATGGCGGACTACAGAAAATATGCTATTGATATTGAAAGGGCGGAGTTTTAAAAATTTCTATCCAATTAGTAAACAACATTTGAATGAACCGAATAAAAGAACTGAGTTTAATATTGATTTTGGAGATAACTTTTGCTCGTCTAACTTCCAGTTTTATATTTCTGGAACTTAACAAAACAAGATGGTCAAGCATATCTTGGAACTGATAATGTTAGATTAATCGATAATTTTATACCGTTTTTATTTTCTAAGATTGAAGTAAGAAAACACAATAAATTAATAGAAGAAGTCGAAAACTGTGGCCAATTAAGCACTATTAAAGGAACTATTTCGTATTCAAAAAGTGATGTTATTTTCTCAAACTTCTAATGGCTTTGAATCAGATTTTAAATTTGGTGTTTTTGAAGCAGCTGGAAATTTATCTCATTTTGGATTAGGATTTTTTGAAAAATGTTACTATTCCGATCTATAAAGGAGGATTTTATCTAAGTTTTATAAGAGCAGAAGACGATGATGTGATTCTGAAGACTGCAACTGGAAATGTTATGCCTGTTGATGGAAAAAATAAACAATTACAGATTTTTTTATTAGAGTTCCAATGATTGATTATAAAAACCACGAGTAAAATTAGGTTGATTGATGAAATTACAAAAAGTCAAAACATTATGTTTAATTTTCTAGATTGGCAATGTATTGAACAAAAATGTATTTCCGGAACAACTTATTCGTTCGATATCACAAATATTTATAGAAATATCTTCAATCCCAAGTTCGTTATCATCGGTTTTCAAACAGATATACAGAATAATCAAGAAAAAAATCCTTCAAAGTTTGATAGTTTGGATGTAAAAAATATCAGAGTAAAATTGAACGGTTCTTATTATCCAGATGAATTACAAAATTTAAACATTTCCGGAGGTCTTTTCAGAATCATGTATCAGATGTATCAAGATTTTAAGAAAGTTTACTGTAATAATAAGGAAATGTATTACAATCCTAAAGAATTTTTAGCGAATAGACCTATTTATGTCATTGATACAACAAAGAGTTTGACAAATATTTCTGGTTCAAAGAACGATATAATTATCAATATGAATTTTCAAAAAGCTGTTACAAACGCGATTTGTTATGTGGTTGTGGTTTTCTGAGAAATTTTTAGCCTATGATGTGATTAAGAACGATATTAGAGAAATTCAGTAAAAATCACGTTATTTTCACTATTATTCATCGGATAATTTTAAAAACTTTACAGAATTGTTAAAGACATTGATATAAGTATTCATTTTTAATTTCAAAAGAATATCTTAAAAAATGGGGATGATATTAACAAAAAACTATTCCAAGGTCATCTTAAGGGTTGGACAGGAAGTTATGATTTTAAAAAAATACTTTAATATTTACTGATCCTATAAACCAAATTTCAGCAAAAAAAGCTCCAATAGTTCTCGAGATATGAGAGTTTTAAGATAAGGGATGATTGGGGTAGTTTTTGAAAATTTTGTTATTTTCATGAAATTTTAAGTTGAACTCGCTTTTTTTGAAGTTTCAGATTTTTCTGATAATTTTTTTTATTTTTTTATGAATATTAAGAAATAGGGGATGATTTCACCCTTATGGATAAGTTAAGTCGAAAGAGTTAAGTATTTACTATATGTGTACCAAATTTCATTAAAATCGGTTGAGTGGTTTTTGAAATATAAAATTATTAATAAATTTGTAAACTAGCACTCCTAATTGAACAACTTATATAGCAGAGATATAGCTTATAACTTTCGAGACTCTCCGTAGCTCAGTTGGTAAGACGCTTGCCTTCAAAGCCTGAGGTTCTGGGTTCAAATCCCAGAGCTTCAGGCGCGCTTTTTATTGAGGAAGACATGGTTGTCGTTCAGTGGTTGGGGACAAGTCTTTACACGAGTGGCCATAGTGTAATGGACTATAGAACAAGCCGAGTAATGATAACTGTGGTTGGCGCGCCATTTGCTTCCTCACCTTTCCACTTCATTCCTTAATTCCTTCTCTTCCTTAATTCGTTCATTACATTCTCACATCGTTCATTAATACAACATTACACTTACAAAACACCCAACACAAATTCCCTAATTGTATCTCTCCATCAAACTTCTACACAGTAGTTACCAAAGAAAATTGAGACTTGGGAACAAAAAAATTCCAGAGTCTAAGACCCGAATTACAGCTCCTAGCCATTAACTTGGTTGGACAGTAGCAGTGCAGGGCCAAGTCTCTAAACAATAGACACCGTAGAAGTTGAATGTGATGTGATTCCCCATAGCGCAAACACGCACACTAACAACACTACACCAAAGACACAATCATTCATTTTGTCTTTTACAATAATTGATGATGTTCATATTATTCTCTTTCATTCCTTCTAAAACTTCAAAAATATACTCTTTCGTTGATGAAAAATCTCGATTTCTTCCGGAAATAATCTTTGTAATCATAGACAAAATATCCTAAATAGTTGTACAATAGAATGAAATTATTTCTATTTATCTCTGTTGTAGAAATGTAAACACAAACATTTGCGCTGAAAAATTTATATCTCGGCAGAGTTAGTTCCATAATCTCCATTTATAAAAAAATCTTTTTGTTTAAATGGAAGAGTATAATGCCAACTGTTACAAGTGTTATAATAAAGGAGAAATTATTGATAAAAAATTATTTAGTTTGTAGAGATTGTAATTTAATTTTGTACGAAAGACCTAAACCTAGGAAATTTCGAAATAAACTAACACATTTGAATAACCTGCTTAGAAAAATTACAATATGGAGACAAGAAGCAAACACATTTTGTTACAGAATTTAGAAAACAGAATAAAAATTTTTAACTTATCTCTTAGAACCATTGACAAAATTATTTTCCTTTTCAAAGAATACATTAGGTTTGTTGGTTTAAATACACACGTTTATTATGAAAAGATATTACCTGTATTTTTTCATTATCTGGATGTTGAATTTGTCTACGATTTTAAGCTAGAAATCCTCGATGATTTTATAGTACATTTGGAGAAATTAAATGAAGAACCTCGTCAAACAATGAAGATGTTGGCAAATTCCCTCGACTTCTCGAGTGATTGTTAGCAAATTTCATTTTTTCCGTCTTTAAATTTTTTCTATTTAAATGGAGTTCTTGAAAGAGTTAAATGATATTGGAGAATGTAAGTTTAAAGAGTATAAGAAGTTAAATGAATTGGAAGAAAGGAAGAAACATAGAATCTTGAATTTGGAGAAAATGAAAGATAAATTCGGGTTTACAATAATTGCCGAGTTGGAAGATTGTAAAGTACACTTGCCGAACAGATTTTTGACTGTTTTGGATGAAAAAAAAGATTAAAGAATTAAACAAAAATGAAAAATTACACTTGATTGTTACTGGAAAGAAGACTATAAAAGATAAAGAAATTATTAACAATTAACTTTGTAGAATAAAGTCTTTTCAGTTGTGCTCTAAAACTTGCAGTCCCTCCCCACGTCATAGTACTGCTTTGATAACCATAGTTGGTGTCTTTCTTCATAGGAATCACATGGAATATTATCTACAGTAATACCTTTTGTTTCACACAAAATGTGGCTTATATTCTATAAGAAAAATTCTATAATGCTCTTTAATGAATTGTGTTGATAAATCTTGATACTCACAAAAATTCCTAAGAAATTCATCAATTAAGTCTTGATTATCTTGAAAGAACGTATAATATGGGAAAAATGTCATAAAAAACGATGAAAACTCTCTGTTTGTTTATTTTTTACTTTCTTTTCAATATCTTTCGTAATTATATTAAATATGTAATCCCTTACTTTTTTAGTTTTTTGCCGATAGTAAAACACTCCATTAGACGTTTTTTCTGCAAAAAGACTTTACAAGTTCTTTGAATTCTGTATCATTTAAGGAAAGTATCAACTGTTCTTTAAAATGTTTTGGTAATTCGTTTGAACTCGTTAAAATTGTCTTTCTTTGTAAGTTTTTGAAATGCTAGAAACTGAAGAGAGCTTGGTGAGTTCATGTTGTTTATTTTAGTAGAAAAGTTTTTTATTAAAGTACAGTATGTTTTTAGTAAAAATGTTTTAAATTGATTAAATTTTATTAAGATAAATCCTTTATTCGTAGCAGATTTGACAACATTTTACAAAGCACAGCTTAAGAAAGTAGAAGCAAACAGCTGTAGATTTGGTTAATTTTTTCATTCCACAGAGTAGATAGTAATGTACCGATCGCTTTTGGAGACGAACGACTGTAGATTCGGTTAATTTTTTCATTGAAGATTTGCTGGTGTTATTTCTCAGCTTCCTTTATGGTACATTGAACAGTATTTTACATTGCTTTTCGGTCGGCTCCGAAAGTGCGCCAGGAACCCCATATTATTATCTACTTATATATATATATATATATATATATATATATATATATATATATATATATATATTGATACATAACGATAGGTATTTCATAACTTTTCACGTAATATTGTACCTTGCAATGAAAATTATCACGGTAAAAGCTATGTTCTAAAAGTATTAGATTAACCACTTTATGCCTAGTAAATATAAATACTATATATTATAGTATTAAAGATAAATATTTACTTAATCAAGAATGTGTATCATTTTGTTTTTTTGTACTATGTATACAATCGTTTTAAAAGTACTTTTTTTAGTCTGTGGTGGAATAAGACTCAACGAATTAAAAGCCTAGAACATTGAAGTTCTTGTGTAACAGTCTTGAGGACATGTAATTCGAAATGACGTGTTAAAGGATTGTCAAAAGGTGCGAGCAACAATATGTTATGACAGAATCCAGGACCAAGAAATTCTTATAAGACATCCAGTATTTTCTTATATTTAATTTCTTATATAAATACATCAGTATTATTGTATTAAGCAAGTGGGCTAAATCTTTTATATCTGAGGAGTATTGAAATTACATTTTAATGTATGTAGCACTATTCCATACAACAGAAGCTAATATATTGCTATATTTACGTCATATACCTAATAAAGCAGCTGTTAAGTGTTTTGTTGTGTATGGCTATGACATAGTACTTTATTATAGAGAATATGAAGATCAAAAAATGAAACAGCATGGCTATTATAAAAACAAGTTAGTAAATATGTTTATTACTAAATACGAAGCAATTAATACAAATGAGATGAACATTCGTAAAAATGTGAAGAGTAAAATAATAGTATATTATTATATTTTGCTTTTGGGTAAGTATTTCTTTTGATTGAAATTCAATTCAGTAATTATTACTTTGACATACGGAGACATATATAGACATATGTTTATTTTTGTGCCACTGTTTAGTGTTTACAGTGTAAATTAAACTAGCGTGTAAATTTCAAAATACAAGTAAATTCATAACATAAAAGTTTATTTTAGATGTCAGAGTTGCAAAGGTGTGTTATAGATATTGGCATATACGACCATAAATAAGTTAAGTAGAGAATAAATAATTTTAATTCTGCATTAAAAATCTATTATAATTCTACAATTTGAGGAGAGTAAAACTGTCGTTTTAGTACGAATGATAAATAAAAACCTTAGACGATAAATTTAATAGCATTTGATTAAATAGCCCTAAGATTTTCTACACATAACGTAGGTATGGTAGGAAGGGTTGATTCAATTGGGTTCTGAGTTTAGCTCCAGTTCACCTTCCTTTTATTGTAGTGTCTGGTACCTGGAATCTGGAGTCATGTTCGTCTAAAGAGATCCTAAAAAGTTCGCGTATCTTTTCAGGAGACTGAGAAGCTCAAAATTGCATTTAAATCTGTATCTGATGACAAAGAAACTTCCACCCTATTAATAGGTATTTCTAAACTCGAAACGTTGTAGATGTTTTGTTTTTGAGTTTCTTAGTCGTCGTCTTTTTTTGGAACAGTCGCTGCAATGAAAGGAAGGTGAACTGGACCTAAACTCAATATTCAATTAGCCCTATGAGTTTGCCGGTTGCCTTAACAATATCTTCTGCTATAAAAATATAGCCATAAATTAACAAATACGTTCTCTAAATTTTAAATTTCTTTCCTCTCATTTTTAATTTTTTTCAGTCTTCGTAACGTCTTTATGTTTCACAGTTACGGTTAACCGTATAAATTGTATGCATTACTAGCTCGAAAGTAAACTATGCGGAGTAAAAACGCTCACGAACCTGAAAATATAAACTACATGGTTATAGAACAATAAATTCCAAGACGGTTAAAATAATACAATATATTTGATAAAGTTATCCGAGATTTAATAGTCGTAAATATTTATAATCGTATCCACATTTTATTATGAATGTTATTATTAAATCAGCTGTATAAACATAGGACTGTCAAAAACTAACGAAAACCTACCGACGAATTTTACACATTACAAAAATCTGACATACCAGAAAAAAATACAGACAAAAATGCAGCTTTGTGTCGGGACTGGAAAAGCTGATTCCAGAGAAACCACGGACCGTATGATGCAAAGAGGAATACAGTAGTTGAATTTCTCAAAATTTTACGGAAACATCATTAGTGCCTTTTTAGGCCAAACCTGAAATTTCAATTGTTTGTGCAGGGAAAAAAATGTTTACATAATATAATTATTATTAAATAAGGAAAATAAAGTTTGGGACAGGGAAAAATTTGCTTGACTTTACTTCGAAGGAGACAATGTCCTTGAAAGATCTCAGCTGTATTTGAAATTAGTCCAGTACCCTGCAGAGTGAAAAATACTGAAACGAGAAGTAGCTTTTCTGACACACTTAAGATGTTTTGAAGTATTAAATTTTTTATTTACCATAAAGATTGATGAAAATAAAATTTTGGGCAATACATTTAGCTGCTACGTAATCGTTTAAGTAGGTTTAATAATACCAAAAGTAATCAATATTGTGTTTAAATGTTTATATGTTAACAACAATGTTAAAGTCATGCGCTTCGCTAATAAACTAAAGCCAGAAACACGAACAAACACGAGCACGAATACGGATAATTCTACATATTGAATATTTCAAAAAAAATTCAGTAGGCCTAATTGTGTAGACAAGGTCGAGCCTGATTAACAGGATTGGGGCTACATCATTATGCCTACTATTATCACCGTTGCTATCAGCTGAGAAAGGGGTCAATATAATTCTTTTTCCTCTGTATTATAGCATTGAAGATGGAGAGTGAGGTGAAGTTCAGTTTCTTATTCAGCAACTTAGCTTTTGTTTCGTCCATCTGAACAGGCGGTATATCTCGCATACCTTTAACGTGTCCAATATTCCACTGTTAGAGGACGCATGTAACACCTTGAATTCGTCAGTTATATGGATAATTGCGTGGTCGCAGTCCAACAGAGGTAGCGCAGAAATTGACATTTGCTTGGCTTCATTCGGGCAGGCACATGTTAATTGTAACAAGTTTTGAAACTACGCACTGTTTGGCCATTGTTAGCGTTAAGGAAATATTGGGCATTTAATCGCTATTTTCCTCCTTTTTTGTAGTTCTTTTTATTACATGCTCTAAGTACCCGAGTTTTTTTTTTAGTTTAAATTGTTAACAATTTAAGAGGCCATATTTCTTAACTTCACTTCTAAGTCTATAATGTACGAACATTTAGTTTACGTATGTAATTCCTGTATTTTTTCGTTCATTTGATTTTTTCCTTTATCTAATGAGTTCCTTCTTTAAATATTTAAGGCAACGATATTTATGTGGTATATGTTTTATTATATAGAAGACTTTAACAATCAATTTGTTAAAAAGAGTAAGATTTAAGGTTTATTACTATTATACAGATTTGTACAATTTGTGAAAATATTTTATGTTGCAATGTCGTAGCGTTTAGAGACATTTTTACAATATTTGTACTTGACCATAGTTAAATTAGAATGGACACCCGATTTCTGTTAATAGACAGTTTCTCTTTGTCATAGTATCATGTATCTCAGAAGTTTTTACGTTAATAACAAGAATGTTTATAGTAGAAAATCAATTTTTTTTTCTCTCCAAAAAGCCAAATTAACAGTTTAATTTGGCTTTTTTCAACAGTTTTTCTTCCAACTCATTACGTCTGAATTGTTAAAATAAATGTTTACATTATAATGTTTTAAGGGAAAGTGTTTGAAAATCGACTTTTCAGAAATAGGTATTGCTTGATATTCTTCAACTACTATGTTCAAATAATTTTAAATATAATATTGAATGTTATTTGTTTGGCCGAGTTTAAATAAAAATATGTGTTGTTCATTTATATTTTAATGAACTGAAAAATAAATATGAACAAAAATATATAATACGTTCTACTGTACAAGATTGGTTCTTAACATTTGACATATTTTCGATCTCTATGTCTTTAGAAATATTTATTACTAAAGGATATAGCATACACAGTTTTACTTAAATATGTAAAAAACTCAACCATTATCTTACTTATTTTTTATTAAAATTGAAATTAACTTGTGCCACTAGAAATTGTAAGGTCTATGCTATTTGTAAAAGTCGTAACAATCTTTTATATTTAATGTTTCTTTACTCACTTCCTTAATGTTTAGTCAGTAAAATAAATTTTTCTGTCATACTATTTTAAAGTTATGTTATGAACCGAAAATCATATATTATCTAATTCTGATCTGTAACATCCGATATGTGTTAATAAACAAAGACACTATTGCTGTATTGAACATTCATGGAACCGTTTGCTAAATTTGTATGATGAGCATGAAGATTTCAGTAGACAGCTTACATGAACAGTTTCAGATATTTGATCTTTTTGAACAGGTGTCCTGTAAGTGTGATTCCTGAGGTAAATATAGCCCTACAAAAGAAATGAATAGTAATATAAATTTAAGAAATTGTTATATCGAATCACAGTGATTGTATTTTTCTAAATTATTCTTTAACATACTTACAAGAACCGTTCATTTATTTATCAATAAATATTTATAAGTATGTAAAAAAGTTAAAAAAAATTTTCCTCCTTAATAATTTAATACTCACAAAGTTAGTTTAATTTTCTCAGTTTTAAAAACATTATTCCTGTAAATAAATTAAAATTTAACGATGTTTTACAAGACTGCAAATGTGTTGTTATCTACTGTTTCTATTGGCTCCATCTTCTTTGATGTACCTACTGTATTTTACTATGAGCATTCTAAATATGGTTAAGAAATTTTCTTTAGGACATTTTAGGTATACTAATTAAACATGCTAGATATTTACCAAAATCACAATAGTACAATTTTACAAGATACTAACTATTTAAAAATTTTTGTAAACATTTTAAACCATACTTTAACACTAAAGCGAGCATGACCACTTAAAAGACACGCTTGCACAAGTCGAAAGCACCAGGAATGACAAAAATAAGAGGTATCAGTTAATTGTCGCTCTCGGCTCGTACAAGCGTGTCTTTATACGCTTATAAGCTTGTCGTATTTCGTAGAAATAATTACCGTTGAAATTTTAAAAAAATCATAAAATGGTTATTATCTAGTAAAACACTGCATAACTTGTTATTTTACTTCAATGTATCTCAACATACGCAGTTATTTTAATACCTTTGCAAACAATGATTTTTTTTATATTCCTCTTATCTATAAAATTATATGTGAAATTTTAGTTCTTAAATGTCTAGTTTTTAAGACAATAATATTTTTATAAAAAATACAAATTGACGGCTATCAGCTAAACAAGAAATTTTTCGACCTATATTTATATATTATAATTTATTATATATATTTTATATATTATTTTAATTTGTATGATGATTACTATCAGCCACAGATGTTTTGCACCCTTTTGTGAACACCCTGCATATATGAATATTTATTTGTAAAATCAAGTTAAACTGTAAATGTTTTATTAAAACATAATTCATTACAGTTAACCATAAAATAAATACAACATTTTAACATATATACTACATATATCAATAACATATATAAGTTTGCACCAGCTGGATTTTGTAACAATAGGAATTCTTTGTTTTAAAGGTTTTTTTTTTTTGACGATGGAAGGATTGTGAAGGAAACAGGATTTTTCCGGACATTTGCCATCGTTCAGTGAAACAAGAAAACAGTAACACTACGTTTCGAGATCTGCAATCTGATCTCTTCTTCAGGTAAAGAAACTAACCTAATACATAATTACAAACTAGGTTAAAATAAACAAATCTTACTAAAGCGTTGTGGCACGCCTAAGTCAGGAATCACAACCTACATGTTGTTGTCAACTTCACTAACACTAAAGACATGCACTTAATACAAAACTACACAAAACACTAATCATTAAAACTAAACTACGGAATACAGGTCACAATACGTCTTCACTCGTCTACTAACCACCTACGACTGACCAGAGGGACTAGCCAATGGCAATCGTGACGGCTGGCTAAAAACAAGATGGCGGAAAATACAAGGGAAGGGGAACAGGAATGGGCCCTTTCGTTATTATTGGTTCATGCGAGATGAACTTCTTAAAACCATATTGTGACTCCGCATTGGTTTATTACAAATATCCGATCCGTTTGATACTTTTGGTTTTCTCTTTAGTTCATTTTTTAGAATTGGCAACCAAAGCGGCCTAATCTCGACTGATGGTTGACTGATTGGTTGGTCTGCCAATTTAATGTATGTTGCCTCAATTAATTTCCTTTTGAAGAAATGTGGTTCCCGATGTATTATGTGGGCTTCATCCCAATTCATACGATGGTCTTCGGACCAACAATGGTGTGCAATTTTTGACTTTTCTGTGAAACCCTTTCTCGTGTTTTCTTTGTGTTCTTTTATCCTTACGTTTAGTGGTCTTTTTTGTCTCGCCCATGTATTCCCTATTGCAGCTACATTTTATACTGTAAACACAGTTTTTGGAATCCTGTGTGCCATTTTTTGGTTTTGTTTTTACGAGACTTTGTCTAAGAGTGTTGTCTGTTTTAAACGCGGTTCTAATGTTGTACTTTCTACCTACTCTTCTAATTTTCTCCGATAATCCCGGCACATAAGGGATTGACATAAACGCAAATTTATCACATTTCTGTTTTTCTGACTCAGGAATGATTCTTTTGGTTCGTTTGCACTTATTAATTACTAATTGAGGGTATCCCATTGCTTCTGAGATCCGATTCAATTTTCTTAAATTCTTCTTTCAATCCATCTTTATCTGAGCACAAGCTCTTTGCTCTATCAAACAACGAGTAGGCTACTCCTTCTTTGACAGATTTTTGATGGTTGGATTGATAATTTAAATATTTTCCTGTGTGTGTTATCTTTCGAAAAAACAGTTGTCTTAAGGACATCCCTATCTCTTAATACACACACATCCAAAAAGGAAGCTTGTTTTGGACTTCCACTTCCATTGTGAGGCGGATGGAAGGAGAAATACTATTAATGTGATTCAAAAAATTATTTAATTCAATGTCTCCATGAGAAAAAAATAACAAAGGTATCATCCACATACCTCCACCAAATCTTCGGTTTGAACTGAGCTGAAGCCAAAGCTTTTCGCTCGAATTCCTCCATAAAGATATTGGCGAAAATAGGAGACAGTGGAGAACCCATTGCCATCCCCTCATCTTGACGGTAAATTTTACCCTCTAACTCAAAATAATTGCATTGAGTGCATAGTTCTAACAGTTCCATAATTACTGGAACGTGAAGTTTAGTTCTATCCTTTAATGTTTGGTCTTCTTTGAGACGTGATTTTAATAATTCCGAGAGTTTCTGGAACTGGTACATTTGTAAATAGACTTTCGACATCAAAACTTACCAGTTTGTCAGTTTCAGTCAACTTTAGGGATTTTGACTTCTCTACGAAATCCCTGGAATTTTTGATGAAAGAGTCAGTTTTTCCTACCAATGGCGTTAAGATGTCCAAGAGGACTTTAGACAATTCCCTGCAAGGTGAATCACGAGAACTAATGATGGGCCCGAAAGAGGGATGGTAGGTTTGTGGATTTTGGGAAGGCCATACATATGGGGGATTTTTGAGTGGTGAGGAGTTAATTTAGATCTAAATTTATCTGAAAAAAATTCTTTATGATTTTTTGTGCCACAGAAAAGTTTTTAAACCCTTGGATAAGACTGATATTTCCGCTTCATTCAGGATTTTTGAAGAGAGGTTGATTAAATTTTTATTATTTGCATCCGTATTCACGTTGCCATCCTTAGGCAAATCACATTTTTAGGCCTAATTTTTTCCAGTTTGAAGATTTTTCTTTTTCTTATCTGTTTTCAGAAACTTTTATACATCTATTTTGGATGCTTTCGAGAATGTTGTTGAATTCTGTACCGATCAGTGTTTTTAATTCAGTTTTTTTACACTCAATACTATTTTGGAGGAGGTATCTTTCACGATGATGATATGCAATTCTTTCTTTAAGTAAAGATTTAGAAGCAGAAGACAAAAATTGTACTGGCTTTCCTACTATGAAAAGGAGTTTTTAGAGTTAACCCTATAGGCATAAGGTCTTCAACCTTACATTTATGCAAGAAAGTTAAATGATTAATGTGTTTAGTTAATTTAAGATGCAGGGACTCACTGTCATGTATTGATAGGACGTCCCAGTCTGTCCCCAATTCTTCCTGGATGTTGGAGGGTTGATGTTTGGGTTCTCCTGTGGTCACTTCCTCTATGATTTCCTCTAGGTCCTTTAGAGTCAGAAGCCTATCCTCTTCCTGAAGACACAATTCCAATGTTTGCGGCGGCATTGCTGCCTTCTTCCTCATCTTCTGACGATGAGATTTCCATATAACGTTCCTCCATTTTAATCATCGGTTTTTCTTGGAGATGGCCCTTCTGTATTTTTTATTTCTATTACCTGTAACTCCGGTTTGGGTGGATCGGCGTCTGTCGGAGTCTGGGAGGGATTGGGCACGAACATCGGTGAGGTGCTGCGCACTATTTTCTTTCGACCCTTCTTCACTGGTGGGGCTTTAACTCCAAGGATATGGGGAGGTGGTTTTTGGTGAGATTGCAGTTTGCCGCCTCTTCAGCTCCTCCGCAATTACTCCCCTTAACCAGGGGATGTCACTTTGTGTGAAAGTGATTGTGCGGTCAGCTGTGTAGGCCTCAGCGGTTATACACAAAAATACTCCGCGGTCCACTGTGTTATATTGTTTGGGGCCTCAACACGCCCGTCCGGTTGTCCCGCGGGCTCAACACGTCCATGCGGGGGTGTTATTGTCGGGGGTCTCAACACGCCCGTCCGACAAGGTTACCGGGGGCTCAACACGCCACAGTCCGGTGTCCGGCGGGCTCAACACGCCCATGCGGGGGTTGTCGGGGGGCTCAACACGCCCGTCCGATGAGGGTACCGGGGGCTTCAACAAGCCCGTCCGGTGTTCCTCGGGCTCAACACGCCCGTCCGGTGTCCCGCAGGCTCAACACGCCCATGCGGGGGTGCCGGGGGCGCAACACGCCCGTTGGACGAGGGTACCGGGGGCTCAAACACGCCCCGTCCGGTGTCCCGCGGGCTCAAACACGCCCATGCGGGGGTGCCGGGGGCTAAAACACGCCCGTCCAACGAGGTACCGGGGGCTCAACACGCCCGTCCGGTGTCCCGCGAACTCAACACGCCCATGCGGGGGGTTGTCGGGGGCTTAAGACGCTTGTCCGACGAGGTAACCGGGGGCTCAACACGCCCGTCCGGTGTGTCCCGCGGGCTCAACACGCCCATGTGGGGGTGTGTCGGGGGCTCAACACGCCCGTCCGATGAGGTACCGGGGGCTCAACACGCCCGTCCGGTCTCCCGCGGGCTCAAACACGCCCGTCCGGTGTCCCGCGGGCTCAACACGCCCATGCGGGGGTGTCGGGGGCTCTACACGCCCGTCCGACGATGGTACCGGGGGCTCAACACGCCCGTCCGGTGTCCCGCGGGCTCAACACGCCCATGCGGGGGTGCCGGGGGCGCAACACGCCCGTCCGACAAGGTACCGGGGGCTCAACACGCCCGTCCGGTGTCCCGCGGGCTCAACACGCCCATGCGGGGGGTGTCGGGGGGCTCAACACGCCCGTCCGATGAGGTACCGGGGGCTTAACACGCCCGTCCGGTCTCCCGCGGGCTCTCAACACGCCCGTCCGGTCTCCCGCGGGCTCAACACGCCCGTCCGGTGTCCCGCGGGCTCAACACGCCCATGCGGGGGTTGTCGGGGGCTCTACACGCCCGTCCGACGAGAGGTACCGGGGGCTCAACACGCCCGTCCGGTGTCCCGCGGGCTCAAACACGCCCATGCGTGGGTGTCGGGGGCTCAACACGCCCGTCCGGTGTTCCGCGGGCTCAACAACACGCCCATGCGGGTGTGCCGGGGGCGCAACACGCCCGTCCGACGAGGTACCGGGGGCTCAACACGCCCGTCCGGTGTCCCGCGGGCTCAACACGCCCATGCGGGGGTGCCGGGGGCGCAACACGCCCGTCTGACGAGGTACCGGGGGCTCAACACGCCCATGCGGGGGTGCCGGGGGATCAACACGCCCGTCCGTCGAGGTACCGGGGGCTCAACACGCCCGTCCGGTGTCTTGCAAGCTCAACACGCCCATGCGGGGGTGTCGGGGGCTCAAGACGCCCGTCCGACGAGGTACCGGGGGCTCAACACGCCCGTCCGGTGTCCCGCGGGCTCAACACGCCAATGCGGGGGTGTCTGGGGCTCATGACGTCCGTCCGACGAGGTACCGGGGGCTCAACACGCCCGTCCGGTGTCCCGCGGGCTCAACACGCCCATGCGGGGAGGTCGGGGGCTCAACACGCCCGTCCGACTGGTCAGGCCGCTCGGGCCCGACTACCTTGCCAGCTCCACGCCTCCTGGTTATCTAGTAAAAGAGTTGTGGTGGGGGTTGCCTGTTATGGTGGGGGCTGGCAAGCAGTAGGGCATTGATTGATTTATTATACATTTCTAACCCCACCCACACAAATTGTCTCATCTCTTTCGACCTTCCACCCCCAAGTACGGCCTTTCCCCCGTTACTACTTGGGGACTCAAACACTTCGTTACATGTTTTCATAATTTATCCACATAATTTAGCTAATTATCTAATAAGCTCGTGATAAATGCCAATATTTTTAAGTGCATAGCACTAACTAACCGAAGAAAACATCATTCTATTTTATATGTCATAACACGTAAGTTTAGTCAATATCAAAGAGCCGATTTGCATTCTTTAAGCCTACGACATGTTTTTTATAGAAATCTATAGACAAACTTTTCCTAAGAAATAAATCAATCATGTGGTGGCTGATCACCACAGATATCAAGGTACGGATTAACGGTTATGACCAAACTTATCATTTTAATTACGAGGTAGCCTGTCCGACAGTTGAACACCGAATAATGCTGCTAGTGAACCGAAGACAGGAACAGTCTGAGCTGTACATCTAGAAGCAGAATGGGGGCCTGAACAAGGTTCAGGCGAATAGGCCACAACTAGCATGTTATATATTATTGTTTTGCCGATAAATGAATTATTATGTAATACATTAATAAATATATTATGGTGAGGGGGGCAGATATTTGAGGGAACAGTTAATTTCTATATTTTCATAAAACGTAGGAATACGTTTGAAATGAAATGAAATGAAATGAAATGAAAAATGTCTTTATTAGAGGCGAAGTTAACATCTAATAAGTCTAAGTTTGAGTGTGAAGAGTAACATTTCGTTGGTCGTTATTTATTAATTCTCTTGTTAGGTTATTAAGGAAATAAATATATAAATTTCCTCGTCTCAATTGTAAAGTTTATATTATGTTCAGTATTTATCCAAATCACAGTTATACATTCTAATCATACAGTACTTGTTGTATATTGTTATTATTATTATTAAAAGTTTTATGTAAGTACGCTAAAACGTGTGGAAGAATACTCGTATCATCAAATTCACAATAAATAGGTTTGCTTAATTTTTTTAGTTACAAGAAAATCATTCGTGCACCCTTTTTAAAATGTAATCATCCTTTTTTGTAATAATGAAGACGTTTCGTGTAATAGTGTCTATTTCTGATAGGTCAACATCTTCTTTGGTGGTCTATATTTGAAGATAAGGACTTAACAGGTGGATAAGGATTTTGATTTGTAGACTTTACGACTAGCAAAGTAAGTGTCTAGTATAGCACCAAAATAACAACACGATATTAAATTGTATGATCAGTTATAAGGTACGCCTTATCCAACTAGAAAGCGATCTATCACTAATTATTTTCATTAAAAATTATTATTAATTACAGTAAGTTATATCACTAAAATCTGTATTTAACGTACTTTAAACATCCACACATTTAAAGCAAAATGTATTTTACAATTAAAATGAGTAGCTGTAATACAGCATTTTTTTAGGATTTAGAGTGGTCTCTGCACCTTTAATACAAATACTTGCTCCTTCAAGTTATTTGAAAGAATAAACAATAGTTTAATTAAAAGAAACCTCGAGTAAATAATTTGTATAACAATAAATAGGAATCGTTTAAAATATATTTCAGTATATAATAGTGAACAAATTTAATTTAAGTCAATAAAATGTTACATTTCCACTAAATAGATATTTATATACTTTTACTTACAATATGTGTGAATTTTGTAAAAAAAAATTGTTACATTACATTAAAAATAGCTATTATTATTTCAAACATGTTTCCAACTTTATTTATACTTATACTCTTTACCGTTTCATATTTTATCGTATGGTAGAAAATATCGATTGCTTGCTTAATTTTTGCTCGATTCAAGCTTAATTAAATATAAGCTTGAAAATATTTAAGATTTAAACTATAAAAAACAGAAATACAGATCTAAACATACACTCAGTAAATGTTGGCAATGTTGGCAACGCTGAATTATTTCCTACCAAACTGTATCCGTTCACTGTGCTATTTTAGGGTATCAGAATGTCCATGAATTATAGTCTTACATTTCCTACTTGTTACATACCCATATTGCCGCTGTCCTAGATTTGACTGTATTGTATCGTTCTTTGGAATTTTTAAAACCGTTATGGCTTTTACATATTTGAGGTCGTTATTGTCGTGTTTGTAATTAATTTTGCTCTACTCTTTTCCAAGTACCTAAATAAAGTTACAAAGAAATGCTTATTTTGATAAAAGAGTAAATATATATTATTTATTCATTTTAGTTACAATTTAAGTTCCTGAGTTTTTTTATTTCAAGTGTCCTTTATTTTTTTAATTTATTAAATTGTGTTATAAGGATATAAATCAACAATTTTAGTACTAACTCTTTAATATTACGTACTTTTCAAACTAAATTAGAATTGATCTTCTACAACTGATATTGAAATTCAATTGAAGAACTTGGATATTTGAACTTGTTAACAAAAATACAAACATACCAATGATTGCAATTTATTTGAACAGAAAATTATGTTTTGAATATTGATTCAATGGGAAGCTTTACATTCCCACAGTCTTACTATTAAAACTACTCATATTTAGTTTGTGAAATTGTTTTATTAAATAATTGTTAATAATGCCTTGTAATTTTTAATATCTTTGAACTAAGTGTTTATGGATACTCTAATGTAATAAAGTGTCATTAATTGATTTCTAAAATAAAAACTTCAATATTATATACTGTACAAAATGTATGCAAGGAATCGTAAATTACCATTGTGTGATGTTTTACATAGAAAGAAAATAAAAAATATACGATTCCATATATTTTTTTGTTTTATAAATGTTATTATTACGGCTAATATTAATTTCTTTTTATTTCGATTGATCTTTTTCTTGAAATATACAGGTTCTACGTAAGTCTTTTTAACGAAATGAAATTGCACTAAATTGAGCATAAGGATAAGCAAAAAATATTTTAAATATACACAAATTTTACTTCCAAAGTATTAAATTCTGTATGCAAAGTTTGTTATTATTTATTTTGCACACACTATGCAAAGTGTTCTTAGACAAAGCAGTAAACCTCAATGTCTAGCTTGAAAATATATTTTTGTAATTTTTAAGTATAGTTCTGAGAAAATTCTATTTACTGTAAATAATATATAGTGCTAACCTAATCATCAACAAACTTGGTACAGTTTTTCTGATAAGTTGCCTAAACTCTTTGTTCAGGCTTCCCGGTGTATTTAAATACTTTTAAATGTAGTCTGTTATTGGTTAGTTTTTAAATACAATAAAATAGATGTTTTGCAATTTAATAAAAATTAACATATTGTAAGAGTTTTTTTAATGCAATTGAATAAAAATAATAATAATAATTACAATTACTTATTTTCATTTTAACAATTTATTAATATTTAGAAAAAAGAACTAGTTTACTTATTACATTTACCACTCCATACCACTTTACAATACTCACTTATATAATAACACAAAATGTTGAAAACCAATGAAAAATTATTATAAATAAAAAAATACACAACTTGCACATTTACTTTTATACAAAGCAAAGTTGTTTTTGCCCGCTTCAAATCGCTAAGTATCTGCCAAAGTCAAACACTTACCTCAACATACGAGTTTTAAGGCAGAAAAGTAATGACCTCATGGATATAAATTAATAGTGCGTTTAGTTTTTCATTATATTACTACAAAAAGTAAATTCAGAAACAAAATCATCAAGCATGGATAATATGTTATTTGTTTATCCATCGGCAAAACCTCACTTAGCACAATTTCTGCACTTTGAGTATGACAGTATAATATGGCTTAATTATTATGTGTGAGTTCATGTGTTGTAGATTGTTACTATAATATAATTCCGAAGGAAGCAAAAGATTGTGTGAAATCCCGCTATGTTCTGGAAATTTTAATACCAAAATCTTATTTAGTAATTAATATTAGCCTTTTGATATTCTACCAGTTTTTGTTCTGAAGGTTTGCTAATGCCAGGTCGTCGTTACACCTGACTCAATTCCTTCATTATATACTAATTAAAACCAAAATTTGAAATTACGACTGTAATAAAGTGTAATGACGTGACATGATTTCCTAAATGTACAGTTGCCGTAATTAAAAATATTGTTTATATTTCTATATTTTCTTGTTATACGCGTGTTCACTCTTTAAAGGATGTGTGCATAAAGTTGACAAATAAGAGGTTGTTGTGATTCCTGACTCAAAGTGTGTCACCACACTCTGATATTATTTCTTGATGTTAAGTTAAATTGTAACTATCTGCTAGGTTAGCAATTGCATATACTGGTTTCAAAAGATTGTTTTCAACCCTTGAAATTTCTCTCAATTGTCCCTGTTGACCTTTTAGTTTGTAATATCTAATAGCGCGCATTTATGTTTTCGTTATTTTATGCTTTAGAATATAAATATAAAGGCCTAAGAAATAATTTATTGCAATATAAATTGATATATAATAATATACTCAATATCGAAGACAGACAAAAGTTGATTTCTTATACAAAAAATAATAATTTAAATAGGTATGATAACATTTTAAAATTTCGATAAACTGTGATGTAAAATAATAAACGTAATAAATATGATCGTAGCATACACCAAAGTTGTATTACTTACCTTGTTTATTGGATAATTTTTAAATTAAATTCTCTCTCTCTCATACATATATCTGAAGTTTCGAGAGCCCTTCTTGCTCTCATCTTGCTCCAGTTTTATCCATTATTAACACTATATTATTTTCAAATTACTAGGATTGGTTTCAATTAGCAAAAAGTATAGATGAGTAAGTATGTCATAATATTATAACTGTGTTAACTTACAAAAAATGGTACAGCACATAGTAAACGGTTTCATTACAAAACTATTTTCTCAACAATGTAAAGTGAGTTTACATTTACCCCATAAATAGTACATATCCAGATTGTAATCTGTAATTCAGTCCAGTAAGGTGTCGTCACGTTCCTTGTTTATCGTGGTCAAAACCATCTGTCACACCAACCTCACGGACTGAAATATCCCTCAACTTTACAACCTTGTCACGTACTGGCCTGTCTAACTATTCTGGTGTCTGTTGTAATAGAACCAAAACTCCCGTACAACGTAGCTTTGGTTCTGTTATTTTTCCAGTATTCCTTATAATTGTATTTAATGTAAAGCCCACAGAAACATATTTATCGATCTAACTGCCATGAAATACCTAAGCCAAAATAAAACATAATGCAATTTTAATTAAAGGTATATATGAAGTCATTGGGCACAAAAACAAATCATATGTAACATTTTAGTCCAACCTTTTAACACACACGCACGCACGCACGCACACACACACACACACACACACACACACACACACACGCGCGCGCGCGCACGGACGCACGCACGCACGCACGCATACATATTCAAATTCAAATTCAAATTCAAATTCCTTTAATGTCGTAAGACAACTTTTGTTGTATGACAGAGTCAAGTACATGCTGTATATACATAAGTTATAAAGTAAAACAATAAAAATACAATGGTTATACAACAGTAAATATTATACTAAATATTTTTTTATTAGTCTACATAATTATAATTATTGTAAAAAAAAAAAAAAAACTTAAAATTTAGAATTTAAAACGTGTTACAACTTTACACTTGTTAGTTTATGCCCGATTTAAAATAAGTTTACAAATTCCAACTAATAATGCAAGAAAAACAAAACAATAAAACAAAAATATCATTATACTAGAAACTCTCCCACCGTGTAAAAACAACCCGCCACTAAATGCTCCTTTAATTTTCTTTTAAATTCTTCCTTATTTTGGATGCACTTCAGCGGTTCAGGAAGTCTCCAAAAGCACCTGGCACCGACATTGTGCGGTAAACTCGCTGCCCAAACTGTCTGGTGTGGAGTTTGGCGGAGGTTTACTCGAGCCCGGGTGTTGTGCTCGTGTACTGCGGATCCATCAGTAACTGCTACACACTGTTAAATTTTGCAAACATTATTGTTTCAAAAATATACAATGACGGTAGCGTTAAGAGGTTCAATTCTTTAAAAGCAATTTTGCACGATTCTCGTTTTTTCAGTCCAGCAAGTACACGAACAGCACGCTTTTGCAACACAAACACTCTATTAATTTGTGCTAGTGTAGCTGAGCCCCAGACCAGCAGGCCATATCTCAAGCGAGACTCAACGAGAGAGCAGTATACAAGTTTAAGAAGAAACTTGTTACGGTATTTGGCAAGTTGGGACATGAGGAATACAGTCGAAGACAGCGACTGGCATACACACTTGATATGTATATATATTGTACTGTTGTTTATCCGTTATGTACAGATTAAATAAATTTTAAAATTAAAATTTCAATAGAAAACATTTTTTGAAAAAAAACTTCATTTTGCGGCTTCTTTGTATTCCTTCCATAAATAGAAAACATTATTGAATTTTATACATGTTTTGTGTGGTAAGTTTAAGACTGAAAAAGGTTAAACTCCTTGCTCCCTGGGTATGAAAAATAAATATTGAGTCGGACCACTGAGCGATAAGCAATAATGATGCATTGTGGTTCAATAAGTACGATCATAGAATTTATTCTCGTTTGAGTAAAAACTAAGTTTCAAGAAAAATATGAAATGCGTTCAGGTGAAAATTTTTTTGAGTTATCTCGCGCTACGATTCTGTCAGAATCCTGTTCCTTAAGTTTGGTTCAATAGCAGTATCCCGATGATACTCTTTCTACTACAACGAAAGAGAATTTAAAATAAAATCTTGTCAAAGATTTTTAAAATTTATTCTACAAGTTTTCTTATTTTGGTCTATAAATAAAATATCACATTTTTTAATCTTATGCTCTGTTTGTTTACACATTTATTTATTCAGCTATTTTCCTCTTTGCTTGTATGGTTACCCACAACATTCAAAGAAAAATTTTGTCTCATATTTAGCTAAAGCCCAACAAACTCTCTAAATAAAAGAATAAATTGAAGCTTAACGCAATATTTGTAGTGTATAGGCTAGTTATTTTATTTACCTTTCTTGTGGAGAGAAAAACAGATATACAGGTAATCAGACATACAGACAAAAACGTATGATAATTTCCAGTCACTCCCATGATAGAATTTGCTAACGCTCACCCAATTTTTAATGTTATTGTATTCACTAATAACTTCAGGACTGCCACTATTAAAAATAACAGTTTAAATGAAACCTTAACAATCCTTATATATCAAGTAAATGGGTTTTCTTTGGGCCGATGGATGTGCCTTGATGGGCAGTCAAAATGCAACCAATGCTGCCAACAGTACTGAGATAAACGTTGCTTGGTTGGGTTAGATTAGAAGCGTGCGTTGGGATTTGTCAAATCTCCTGATACATGATGATAGGTTCAGTTGAATGATGTGCCTTTAGTTTTTTGCATACATGTATATATATATATATATATATATATATATATATATATATATATATATTACATATAAAGGGAGAAGTCCTGGCTCACTGATTCACTGACTGATTCATCAACGACTAGAAAATCCACAAGAGTTAGAAACTTAGAATTTTGTTCACTTATGTCAAAGAGATTCACTGTGGAAGGATTTCTGCGCCCGACCTAAGGGCTCCACTCCACAGGCCTTTAAGTTTAATATTCTTATAACTAATGCTTTTCACTAATACATGTTATTTATTGAAATAATCTGTAAACGTTTAAGGAAGAGTATGTAAAAATTATAATTAAGTAACAAAGCAGCTTACGTAATGCAATTTGCATTTAAATTTGTTTACATTTATAGTCTTAAAAATTATGGAGTAAATTTGAAAGTAAAATCTTGTTATTTTATTGTTTACTACTTTTCCGTTGAGCACATACGTTTCTGGAGTAAAAAAATAGAATTTTATTACAAATTATACCTTAAACTGAACATCAATCTCGCATATAAAACCTTTACAGGGAGATATCAGTCCTAAACAACTATGTATTATTATAATTAACTATGTAAAGAATATTTAGTATATTTCATGTTGTTTTAAGTCAAATAGATTAGTTATTCTGGAAATTTTAAATATTTTTTTATTTTTGCATAGTATTTTCCGTGTTACATATTGAAAAATGAATGAGCTTCACAGTACTCTTTACAGTTTTTGTAAAACAACTACAAAAGATAAACAAAACACCTGTGTACCTAATTAAGGTAAAGTGGTGGTGTCCCGAGTTTCAAAGAACATTCCCGCGCCAATGTCTCTGTAGAGGAGGAGTTGATTAGTGTATAAATATATCTCTTTAGATTTAACATGGTGCTTGTTAGGAGAAACATGTTTCTTGGGTAATGTAGACTTTCATTTTACATGCTTTTTACAACAAATAGCTTAAAAGTTACAGACGTATTCAAGTAATATAACAATTAACACCAATTTCCATTCCATTTAGTTACTTAATTTCCACCATGTTTATATTCAATATTTACTTAAGGTGTTTTGTATATATATAAATACTTAAAATGTTATTTTTTTTACTAATTTTGTATTTTATTTATATTTTATATGAGTTCTATTTGTGGCCAATTTCAGTTATATTTCCGTTTTATTTTACTTTCAATTACCATCCAATTCCTAAGTTACGTATAAATTTAAGTTACCTCGTGTCTGAAGGTTATGATCTATCGTCTTTAGATAATGTGTTAATATTTATTTAAACAATAAATATGCTTATTTAAAATTTGTTGCAACGGAAGTTGCTTTGGTTTATGCGCAAGTCTTCAATTAGGTTTTAATATATAGTGGAATGGAAAAACTAAATAAGTTAAATAAAATGTACGTGACAAGAATAATTGTAATGCTATAAACGAGACGGTTAGTTTTATGTTTATCAAGCTAAGAAAGATGTGCTTTTGATAATACTCAGTTTAGATCTCCACCAAAACAAGCGGGGTTAGTGATTGTTTTTGTTTGTTATGTAATATTTATTTACCCATTTCAAATAAAATTACAATATTTGTTTACTTAATGCATTTGTTCTCAGGCCCTAAATTACTGTTGTAGCGTTTATATCATCGTTGCTGTATTAATGTTTACCGATGATACATTTAGATAATTAAACATTATTGCAAACTGCAATACACATATTTCCGATTAAGCTGGAAGGAATATTTATTATATACGAACTAACAGGCATTTCAGGAAGGAAGTATGGCAGGAGTACTGTATTTGTCAAAATACAGCTTTCTGATTTTTAACGTCAAATATTATTGAGTTTTATTTATCCTCCCCCTGTTAGCGAAGGGGAGGAGAAGTATGTCAAGATACAAAATCTGGATAGCGAATAAATCTATGAAGTTCAAATATTTCATAAATTGTAATTTTGTAAAGGCATCATCAGTTTTTATGACAGTGATTATCAATCAATATCGTTTGGTTGAGCTTTAACACACCCTGTATGTATACTGAGAACAATTATGTAGTATTTTACTATGTAACATAGTAACAGTTATAGCTTTAGCTTAAAATCTCACATGCAAATTCAACGAAGCGTGTTACGCGATATGTGATATGGCTTACATCCACCTTGTCAAGAGATGACCTTAGCAAAGTTTAAGCTGTCTTCAACATATAACAGTATTTTAGTTGCACCAATCAGTCAAGCAGTTTTACAAACATAGGCTACCATACTAGCAATTTTGAGCGTTGATGGTTGGTTCTTTTTTTGAATGTCAATACCATAAATTTATAATAATCACTACTATTATTGATACTAATTTAAAAATCCACTACAAACCAAATAAATTTCGATTACTGTAAATGAAAAAGAAATACAATTATACGTTCTAATACTATTCTGGAGACGAATTAATGATTGTATTGCTACCTTGTCCTTTGTTACGTCATTATGTAGCAAAAGTTACTAACGTCAATAACTGTGGCCAACTGTACAGTACATGTAATAAACTCTATTGCAGTATATTAAAAGAGAACACTGTCTCTTTAGCTGGAAAGGGAGAAGGATTTCAAGTGAATACGCCTCAAGACAGTAAGTACAGAGTTACTACGATCAGTATGAGACAATGTGAGGCTGAAACAGTCAGCACTGCTTGGGTACCTCCACTTTCATGTTAGAGACATATTAGGTTAGGTCTTTAATTTAATATAAAACCTTTGGTGAAGGGGGGGGGGTACGGAATAAATAAAAAATAATACAATTTTAAATAAATGGAATGGAAAACTTAAAATATGTAGCTAGTTGCATTACTTTTATACGAATTTCTTTAACTGTAGGACTCTTTACCCTTACTAATCTCTTATTTAGACAATAAGAGTCATATACCTGTAGATGGTTTAGTGGTACTCAACGCCTGAAATCCATAATGTATATTAAAGTTATAGCACTGCACTCTTGAGAGCAAAGAATTAAACACAACAAATATTTTCGAAAAAATGAGGTTAAAATCCAGGGAAAAGAAGGGCCTTTTCGCTCCCATGGGCTCTTAAGATCCAGAAAATGAATTTACAATGTAAAGGTCAATCAATGGAGATGCCTAACTCCAACCGCGGTTCTATTCAACGCCAATATACTCAAGATAACAGTAGACGCCGAATATTCATAGTATCAGACAAATATAGTATTAGACAAAACCTGTCGTAAAAACAGGAGTATCCATAAAATTAAAACTAGTTTCATCCTACAACAGCTAGAAAAATGTCTTAGCTATATATAGAAGGTCTACTATCTTACAATAATCTCTTCCTCTTCCCTAATGTTTCAAAATATATATATATATATATATATATATATATATATATATATATATAAGTAGATATGAATATGAGGTTCCTAGCGCACTTTTAGAGCCGACCGAAAATCAATAGAAATTCCTGTTTAAAGGACAATAAACGAATCTGTAAAATTAAACAGTAAATCACGAAAGTAAAATAACCGAATCTATAGCTGTTTGCTTCTACTTTCTTGTCTATTGGAAACTTACTGAAATCTGCTTCGAATTAATCTTTTGGAAATGTTGTTGAATCCGCTACGAATAAACGAAAAATCTATAACAATTGTTGTTAAATCTGCTGAGCCGGGTCAAATTCTCGTGCCCCTTTCGGTTTTCCCGACTCTTTTTGTTATAGTGTTTTATTTTGTTGTTGGTGTTTGCTCTCGTTGACTCTTCGAGGCTTTGGTGTCGTCTGCGACTGGATCGAGAGAGTAGCGACTTTTCACTTCTGTTCAGACCGTCACTAGTGAAGTTTATTTTGTTTTTACCCTTTTATTTAGTTTTGGGTTTTGTTTTGCCCCAAATGTCTGGCTAAACACGGCTGTGTCAACTGACGAGTGAGTAACTGTTCGCTATTTATATTTTACTTATATTTGTTGGTTTAGCAGGTTAACCTCAATAAGCGTGTGGTTCAGAATTTAAGTTATAGGTTCTGGGGATTCTAGTTTTGTATTTATTAGTTATGTGTTATTTAGTAACTTGTCTCCTTTTCTCCCAGCCTTAGGAGGCCGCTAAATTGTTTTTTTACTGACCCTTGAAACTGGCAACTTTAACTTTTCCCATTGTTTTTTGTTTCTTAGGCTAACTGTTATTTGGGGGAATTTAAATTGGGATTTATGTTTTCCGGATTTAACTTTTATTCTGTCAACTCTAGGCAAACTGTTTTCACCCTGTTTCTAAGTTTAAGTTTTTAGCCTAGATAGGCCTAGAGTTTAATATAAGCCTAGATCAAAGGGTTTCTTAGGCTATCTTTTGTTTCCCTACATTTTCAGGGGGGATTTACCTTATTATAGCTGCAGGGAGCTTTTCCCCTGCTTTTCAGAAAGTTTCAGCTAATTCGGTTCAGGAATTAACTCTGCATAGTGTATTTTATAAGTTTTTTTCCATAATTTTAGTTTTTCTTGGTAGTGGTCTTGTATTATGGTTATTATTTTTTTTATGTACCACCAAATGTTTATATTAAGCTCTCTCTGCTTGACCCAGATGTCCCTGCTACTTTTACTAAAGGTTCCAACTCCTTTTGTGCTTGCTTTTACTTACTGTTAGTCTTTAAAGTTGAAATTCTGACTTTATCTTAATTTTTTTTTACTTGGTTATATGAGTTTCTTTTTGTTTTTTTTAAACCAAAGGTTTTCTAGACTTACCTTTTGTTTTGTACTGTACTATTACTTATGTCATAGCAGTTAATTATAACTTTAACATGTAATTTCCTGTATATTTATTGATTATAATAGTTTTAACCTTCTAATTTTTTTTTACTATTTTCTTTTTTTTCACTCTTAATTCTTAACTTTTATTCTTTTGAATTGTTTTCATGTACCCAGGGCTTCTGAAACTTGTTTTCTACACTTTTACTTTGTTGAAATGTTTACCTAGCAAGACAGGCTATAGAAGCACTCTGTGCTTGCAGGGTTCACGAGCTCCAGCTCCAATGTCCGCCTCTCCCATGATTCTTGGGCCGGGTCCTTACACCGGTGCCATGGCGGGCTACTAAGGTTTTCCTACCTGAGGACATTATGTCTCTGTGATACCCTGCTGTGATATTGTCTCAGTGTGCCTGTTATTTAAGTATTGTTATCCAGTTTGTTATCTAGTTTTAAGTAGTTAAGTTTAGGTTAATTCTATCCTTTCAGGAACCCGCCCTGTGCCACAGGACTCCGGGTGATTTTGGCTTGTCCTGTTTGAAATTTGGCGCACTAAATTCTATCTAACTAAAATTTATAAAGATTTTTAATTGTATCCATAAGTCTGGGTTGACCAATTATAGTTTTGTTCTCCAGGTGCACCTGAGTAGGCAACCTTTCTGGGTAGTTTTGTCTGCGTTTGTCCCCTTGTTTTCTTTCTTCTCAAATATATATATATATATATATATATATATATATATATATATATATATATATTCACTATGGCTGGCCATCCACGTTCTTTCTTTGCCTTTCCTTGCTCTCTCTCCGTGAGTCGTGCCCCGCTCCGCTCCAATGGGAGCACGTTCTTTGTTAAGCTAGCTTGGTACGGGGTGTGGCTCAAATGGTAGCAGAGCGTGGTTATGGCTTGCCAAGCGGTTTCCCGGGCTGGGAGCATGTAATGTTGAGTTTTGTGTGTTAGTTATTCCGTGTTTTATAGTATTGTATTTGTGCGGGGCTTTACTGGTTTTTTTTTTGCCTCAGGGAAGTAGGAGCTGGGTACTCTTATTGAGCCTCGTCAGTTGGATGCCTTTTGAGTTGAGACTACTTAAGTTTAGTAAGTTAGATTTAGTTTGTCTTGAAGTTGATATGGCCGTCTCTTTGGTGCCTGAGTATCTCCGGAAGCCGGAGCTGGTTTTTGAGGTCGTGTCTAGGGGGCAGCAGGCTCGGGAGGACGTAAAGGGGTTGAGAGCTCAGCTCAGGGCCTGTTTGAACTTAGAGAGGACATAGCAGGAATCATTTTGTTTGGAAGATGAATTAGCTAGCTGCAAGACTAGGATGGAAGAATTAGAGGATGACATTGATAGTGGGTCACTGCCTTTAACTGGGTCGGCCAAGGCTCGTTTGGGCTCCCAGATTATTCACTGGTGCGCCAGGGTGCAACTGCTTAATAAGGCTCCTGGACTCACCGCTGATATTGGTGCATGGGCCATTACTACTTCTGAAAAACTACAGTCTGCCCTGGAGAGTCTAGGTGAGGTTAGGTCCGTCAGAGAGAGAGGGGCCTCCTTTTCAGGAGCCTCCTACTCTGTCAATTTCGGATTCTCGTATTGCTGAGCTTGGAGGAGCTGCAGGTCCTCAGGGTGTTGCTCCAGGGTGCCGAGATTCGGAATTGGTATCCTCTGCCATTTCTGCTGCAATTGGAGGTTCAAAGTCTTCGGTACATCCTGTGTTCATGGATCATGTAGGTTGTGGGACGGTTGTTGATGGCCATGATGTCTCAGGTCTATTTAGTTCAGCCTTCGCCAAGTTGTCCCACCCACTCTCACCTATACTTCAGAGCATGCCCAAGGCCGATGGATTGGAGTTAAATCACCTCCTTGCTTTTCTTCAGGAAGCTTTCAAAATTCAGGAGTTTCCTGGAATGACCGATTTGGTACTTATGGAAATTTTAGCCCCCTTTTGCTTGAGACCACTAAGTGACCGCCTACTTGACTGTCTCAAGCGAAGAGCACCTTTTGATGAATTTCATGCTCAAGTTATTGAATATTTTATACCTGGTCGTGTCATGGAGCGTTTGCGAGTTGAACGTATTTATCGCCCACAGGCACCCGGAGAGACGCTTAGTCAATTTGTCGGCGAGATACGAGGGGTGGCCCAAATACTACGTCTTGACTTAAGCGAAAGGCAACTGGTGGACATTATTCTGGAGGGAATCAACCTGGAGGACCGTTGTCGTTTGGTTTTCTGCACAAGACCCACGTCTTGGGCGGATCTAGACTGTCTCTGCATTGCATCCAGAGGAGTCCAGGATGCGGATTTCCTAAGGGAGAGATTGATGGGACATCTGCCCAGTGAATGTCCTGGAAAGGTTCGGGTTTTCAGCAGGGTCAGGGCAGGGGGTGCAACTCCCGCGTGGGCAACCCCCAACTTGTTTTGGTTGTAACCAGAGGGGTCACTTGAGGCGGGATTGTCCTCGGGCACGTGGGAGTTTTGGTTCCTCCTGACTAGTTAATCTTCCGGGACCTGGAACTGGACTCCTTGTTAACTCCGTCACTTCGGCAAGAAAACCTAATATAGTTAGTAATAATATAGTTGCCGGACTAAATATGTCTGGTAGCGTGATGTCTGCTAGGGTAAAGAACAGGGGTAATAGAGTCAAATCTTGTAAGGTATCCACCAATAAGGAGACCATTGCTTCCTTGGCTGCATTGGGTGTGAGAGCGGGTTGCTCGGTTTGCCCACGTGTAGATGTCCTTGTCGGAGATGTGAACCGGAAGGCCCTTGTGGATTCTGGTTCAGCACGCAGCCTGATATCCTTGCGATTTTTTTTCCAGGAGTTGTCAGCCTCTGGTCTCATCCGACAGGTTGAACCTAGTTCTTTAATTTGCTGGACGGCGTCTCGCTCTCCTTTGCCCATCACTCATGAAGTCCAGTTTAAAATCAAAATCCACCATTTTTCTTGGTGTGGCGGTTTTTGGTGGCAGGGAAGTTGTTGTGTTTTCCTTTTATCTTGGGGGCTGATTTTATTCGGAGGACTGGCATGATTTTGGACTTGGGCAATGGCCGGTGTTTCTTTCGCTTTTCTCGGCGGGTGTCAATACCTTTTTCGGATGAATATTCTCATGGGGCTGCCGCAGTCGAAGCGGAGGGAGTTAGGGTTTCCATTCCTGATCCGTTGGGGCATCTGGCCGTGGAGCAGGGTGAGGCTATAAGGGGCATTTTTTGCCGCTTCCCAGAAGTACTCACACCAAAACTGGGTGTTACGAAGCTTCTTGAGTACGAGATTCGCCTCACTGATACCCGCCCGGTTCGTTCTCACCCCTACAAACTTGCTCCACCTAAAATGGAAACGCTGAGGAGCATCATTAATGCACTTCTAGAGAATGGAGTTATCGAACCTTCTTGCTCAGGTTATGCCAGTCCCGCTTTCCTGGTCCCTAAGCCAAATGGTAAGTCCAGAATGGTCCTGGACTATAGAAAGCTTAATTCCCAGATTGAGATTGACTCGGTACCTCTCCCCGATCTACATTCGGCATTTGATTGGTTCGGTAAGGCCAAATTTTTCTCCATATTTGACCTTAACCAGGCTGACCACCAGATACCTTTGAAGCCTGAATCTCGTCCTCTCACTGCGTTCTGTGTTTCCCTGGAATTTATATCAGTTTACCCGTGTTCCCAATGGGCTTAGCTGTGGGAGCTCAAACTCTTACCCGACTATTAGACTCTCTTTTCCATGACGTCAAGTTTAAATTTGTATTTAACTATTTGGATGATCTTCTTGTATACAGTGAGAGCTTTGAAGAACATTTGACCCATCTGGAGGAAGTTTTATTTAGGTTGCGTGGTGCTGGCCTTACCGTCAACCCGGAAAAGGTGAGTTTCGCCCAAAGTGAGATTTCTTTTCTGGTTCACCTTATTTCCACCCGGGGCGTCTGCATAGATCCAGCTCGGACCCAGGCGATCAGGGATTTTCCTCCTCCCAAAGATGCAAAGGGAGTTGCACGTTTCGTGGGAATGATAAATGTTTACAGGCGTTTCATACCCAATATTGCAGAGTTGGCCGCTCCTCTTAATCTGCTTCGCAAGAAGGGTGCTAAGTTTGAATGGGGTGAAACACAGCAGACGTCCTTTCAATTGTTGAAAGAAGCTGTTATGCAGCCTCCTGTGTTGGCTATGCCGGATTTTGGTCGAAAATTCGTCTTACAAACTGATGCGTCCTCCTTGGCTATTGCGGCGGTGTTGTCTCAGGAGGTGGATGGCGTCAGGCAGCCAATTGCTTATGCTTCACGCACTTGACACCCTGTGAAAAAAAGGGTTCATCTGTTTTATGAGCTGGAGTGTTTGGCTGTTGTGTTCGGGATAAATAAATTTCGAAGGTTTTTAGAACATAAAGAGTTTCTCCTTGAAACCGACAACCAGGCACTATCTTGGCTCCTCGCTCATCCTCGTCAGCTTGGGAAAATTGGTCGTTGGGTCGTTCAAATATCTTCCCTTAAATTTACTGTGCAAAATGTGCGTGGCACGCAAAATATCATTGCCGATACGCTTTCTAGGATGTACCATACTCCCGGCGACCAACTTCAGGATTTGGAGCCGGTATGTGGGGCTGTGCTGCTTGACTGTCCTCTGGCCTTTTCGGATATCCTCCCTCATCAACTAAATGATCCCGAGCTGGCCAATATTATCTGTGAGCTTCAAGGGGGAGGTGCCCACCCCCCGTACTTTCTGTCCCAAGGTACCCTTTGCTGTCGAGCTAGGCAGCGGGGAAAGCCCAAATTAGTGCTGCCAAGTCTTCTTGTACCGATGGTTTTTCATTATTTCCATACTTCTCCCGTGGGCGGTCATTTAGGTATACATAAAAACCATCGCGAAGATTAGGGACCTCTTCATTTGGAAGGGCATGGACATTGCGGCTCGAGTACGGTCATGTCAACTGTGCTCGTTAAGCAAGCCCGCCCAGAACGCTAAGCTGGGTCTGTTGTCATCTGAAGTGGCGGAGAGACCTCTGGAGAAGCTTTTCATCGACTACGTTGGGGCTTTCCCTCGTAGCAAGTCATGTAATAAGTTCCTGCTTGTCTGTGTAGATGCTTTCTCCAAGTTCGTCTGGTTGTTTCCGTTACGAAGCGCCACAGCTCAGCTCACGACTAAGGTGCTCCGTACCAATCTTTTCCAACATTTCGGAATTCCCGCCACTATAGTATCCGATAATGGAACTCAGTTTTTGTCCAGTGAATTCAAGAGAATGTGCTTTGGGCACGGTATCCGCCATGTGACGACTTCGCCTTTACTACCCACAGCCCTCCCACGCAGAGCGTTTTAACCGTAATCTGCGATCAGCCCTCATCGCTTTCCATGCCAAAAATCACGAGACGTGGGACCAAGAACTCCCTTGGATTCAATTTGCTTTTAACACAGCTGTTCATGAAAGTCACAAGGCGGTGCCCTTCGAGTTGTTGTTTGGGTTTCCACCCAACAACCCTTTGGCTAATATTTGGAGGATTGGGGACCTTCTGCCACCGCTTGGTACTCCTGATGTTGCTAGCACTTGGGCAGCTGCCCGGCGAAATCTTTTCAGGGCTAGGGAATTGCTGAGGAGGAAGTATAACAAGGGGCGTGTGGCTAACCCTTTCCGAGAGGGGGAACTTGTATATTGTAGAGCTCATCCGACCAGTTCGCCCGTGGACAAAATGGCTGCAAAGTTGTCTTATCGGTGGACAGGCCCCCACCGTATCTTTAGGTTTCTGACTCCGGTGACGGCTCTGTTGGGAGATACCCAAACCGGCAAGGTTTATCGAAAGGCACATATTTCTCATCTAAAGCCTTGCCGGGGAATTCCTTAACTGGGGAGAGCTTCTTGAGTTTCCTTGTTGTAGAGGGGAGTCTCCCTTTTGGGGGGGGGTGTCTGAGCCGGGTCAAATTCTCGTGCCCCTTTCGGTTTTCCCGACTCTTTTTGTTATAGTGTTTTATTTTGTTGTTGGTGTTTGCTCTCGTTGACTCTTCGAGGCTTTGGTGTCGTCTGCGACTGGATCGAGAGAGTAGCGACTTTCACTTCTGTTCAGACCGTTACTAGTGAAGTTTATTTTGTTTTTACCCTTTTATTTAGTTTTGGGTTTTGTTTTGCCCCAAATGTCTGGCTAAACACGGCTGTGTCAACTGACGAGTGAGTAACTGTTCGCTATTTATATTTTACTTATATTTGTTGGTTTAGCAGGTTAACCTCAATAAGCGTGTGGTTCAGAATTTAAGTTATAGGTTCTGGGGATTCTAGTTTTGTATTTATTAGTTATGTGTTATTTAGTAACTTGTCTCCTTTTCTCCCAGCCTTAGGAGGCCGCTAAATTGTTTTTTTACTGACCCTAGAAACTGGCAACTTTAACTTTTCCCATTGTTTTTTGTTTCTTAGGCTAACTGTTATTTGGGGGAATTTAAATTGGGATTTATGTTTTCCGGATTTAACTTTTATTCTGTCAACTCTAGGCAAACTGTTTTCACCCTGTTTCTAAGTTTAAGTTTTTAGCCTAGATAGGCCTAGAGTTTAATATAAGCCTAGATCAAAGGGTTTCTTAGGCTATCTTTTGTTTCCCTACATTTTCAGGGGGGATTTACCTTATTATAGCTGCAGGGAGCTTTTCCCCTGCTTTTCAGAAAGTTTCAGCTAATTCGGATCAGGAATTAACTCTGCATAGTGTATTTTATAAGCTTTTCCATAATTTTAGTTTTCTTGGTAGTGGTCTTGTATTATGGTTATTATTTTTTTTATGTCCACCAAATGTTTATATTAAGCTCTCTCTGCTTGACCCAGATGTCCCTGCTACTTTTACTAAAGGTTCCAACTCCTTTTGTGCTTGCTTTTACTTACTGTTAGTCTTTAAAGTTGAAATTCTGACCTTATCTTAATTTTTTTTGTACTTGGTTATATGAGTTTCTTTTGTTTTTTTTAAACCAAAGGTTTTCTAGACTTACCTTTTGTTTTGTACTGTACTATTACTTATGTCACAGCAGTTAATTATAACTTTAACATGTAATTTCCTGTATATTTATTGATTATAATAGTTTTACCTTCTAAATTTTTTTTTACTATTTTCTTTTTTTTTCACTCTTAATTCTTAACTTTTATTCTTTTGAATTGTTTTCATGTACCCAGGGCTTCTGAAACTTGTTTTTCTACACTTTTACTTTGTTGAAATGTTTACCTAGCAAGACAGGCTATAGAAGCACTCTGTGCTTGCAGGGTTCACGAGCTCCAGCTCCAATGTCCGCCTCTCCCATGATTCTTGGGCCGGGTCCTTACACCGGTGCCATGGCGGGCTACTAAGGTTTTCCTACTTGAGGACATTATGTCTCTGTGATACCCTGCTGTGATATTGTCTGAGTGTGCCTTCTATTTAAGTATTGTTATCCAGTTTTTTTATCTAGTTTTAAGTAGTTAAGTTTAGGTTAATTCTATCCTTTCAGGAACCCGCCCTGTGCCACAGGACTCCGGGTGATTTTGGCTTGTCCTGTTTGAAATTTGGCGCTCTAAATTCTATCTAACTTAAATTTATAAAGATTTTTAATTGTATCCATAAGTCTGGGTTGACCACTTATAGTTTTGTTCTCCAGGTGCACCTGAGTAGGCAACCTTTCTGGGTAGTTTTGTCTGCGTTTGTCCCCTTGTTTTTTTTTCTTCTCAAATATATATATATATATATATATATATATATATATATATATATATATATATATATATATATATATATAAGTAGATAGTAATATGGGGTTCCTGGCGCACTTTCGGAGCCGACCGAAAAGCAATGTAAAATACTGTTCAATGTACCATAAAGGAAGCTGAGAAATAACACAGCAAATCTCAATGAAAAAATTAACCGAATTTACAGTCGTTCGTCTCCAAAAGCGATCGGTACATTACTATCTACTCTGTGGAATGAAAAATTAACCGAATCTGAGCTTCTACTTTCTTAAGCTGTGCTTTGTAAAATGTTGTCAAATCTGCTACGAATAAAGGATTTATCTTAATAAAATTTAATCAATTTAAAACATTTTTACTAAAAACATACTTTAATAAAAAACTTTTCTACTAAATAAACAACATGAACTCACCAAGCTCTCTTCAGTTTCTAGCATTTCAAAAACTTACAAAGAAAGACAATTTTAACGAGTTCAACGAATTACCAAAACATTTTAAAGAACAGTTGATACTTTCCTTAAATGATACAGAATTCAAAGAACTTGTAAAGTCTTTTGCAGAAAAAACGTCTAATGGAGTGTTTTACTATCGGCAAAAAACTAAAAAAAGTAAGGGATTACATATTTAATATAATTACGAAAGATATTGAAAAGAAAGTAAAAAATAAACAAACAGAGAGTTTTCATCGTTTTTTTTATGACATTTTTCCCATATTATACGTTCTTTCAAGATAATCAATACTTAATTGATGAATTTCTTAGGAATTTTTGTGAGTATCAAGATTTATCAACACAATTCATTAAAGAGCATTATAGAATTTTTCTTATAGAATATAGCCACATTTTGTGTGAAACAAAAGGTATTACTGTAGATAATATTCCATGTGATTCCTATGAAGAAAGACACCAACTATGGTTATCAAAACAGTACTATGACGTGGGGAGGGACTGCAAGTTTTAGAGTTAAGACTTTATTCTACAAAGTTAATTGTTATAATTTCTTTATCTTTAATAGTCTTCTTTCCAGTAACAACCAAGTGTAATTTTTCATTTTTGTTTAATTCTTTAATCTTTTTCTCATTCAAAACAGTCAAAAATCTGTTCGGCAAGTGTACTTTACAATCTTCCAACTCGGCAATTATTGTAAACCCGAATTTATCCTTCATTTTCTCCAAATTCAAAATTTTGTATTTCTTATTTTCTTCCAATTCATTTAACTTCTTATACTCTTTAAACTTACATTCTCCAATATCATTTAACTCTTTCAAGAACTCCATTTAAATAGAAAAAATTCAAAGTCAAAAAGTGCAAAACCATTTCTCGGTCGACCTTTTCTCCTCCCTCTGTCTCTTTCTCTCTCCCTCTCTTTTTATGCCTATGACACGATCACTTCTGCCGTTTATAGGCTAGGATCTATATTCAGGCTAGAGAGAGAGAGAAGAGCGAGATACGGATAGAGAAATGGTTCCGGAATACGATCTGAATACTTCTGAACTTGGTGTTTCTCCGCTATGGCCACTCGCATTGAAACAGTTCAGAAGTAAACTTCCTAACCGACCAAACCGAATTCGCGGACATATATACTCAGCAACACAATACAACAGCCCATCGAGAAGTAAAAATTTAAGAAATTAATTTAAAATATAATTTGAAAATTACAAGTAACAAAATGTACGCATATTTAAAATAGGTAAAATTATCTAACATTTTGAAAAAGAAAATGTTATAATAGTAAACGGGAACACAATTTTTATTCTTAAAAGAAAATCTGCATTACCGACATTTTAGTTCCGAAAGATTGCGCTGTGTGTATCAATGACAGTCGAGGTGTGCTACTACAGACCGACCATCACGATAATCGCTTCGCCTGCGTCATATCCGTAGTGATATCACGCCGTGAGAGGCGCAATCGTTGGTTTACAAGCACCATTTAGTTAAATAAATTTTTCTATCTAAATGGAGCGCGATAAAATATCATGTCCGTTCTGCAAAATAGAAATTTTAAGAAAAAACTATGATCGCCATTATAATTCTAAAAGTCATGAAAAAAACAAGCAAATTTACAATAATGAACTAAATTATTTAAGACAGTGGGCTAGAGAAAATAAAATTGCCGATCACGAAAACATGAATAATATAGAAAAATTGCGTGAATTAAAGAAAGACTTTAAGGAAGATAAAAAAAGATCTCAATCTATTTAATGATGAAAAAATTCAATCAATCGCTGAAAAATTGTCCATTGAAACAAACGATAAAACTAAGTCTGAAATAATCGAAGAAATTGACAAAACTCTTAACGAAAAACCTGAAAATATCATAGATGTTGAAGTTTTATCCTCAATACACGGTCTTTTCAAGCAATACATTTTAACAAACTTGAACGACAATTCCATGTCAATTTACAAATATCTTTCAATTATGCGGTCAGAAATTAAAAGTTTAATCGAGAAATTTCAAGAAAATGTTAAAAATATGAAGGGCTATCTCTCTTTGGAATGTGAATACGAACGAACTTTAGTGAATGGTGAACCGCAAACATGTCTAATGTATTTTACTATCAAAGCAGACGAAATCTTTGACGTAAAACGACTTTATTACTAAGCAATTTAATAAATTAACACATCGAGAACAAACGAATAATCCAAATAAAGGTTCCGGATGGACATTTAAAAGTTGTAAACAACTAGTTTTGAGCCTTAACAAACACGAAATGATGAATGCAGGATCATACATCGATTTACCAAAGAATATCAAAGATAAAAAAGCTTGTATAAATATAAAAAAATAGAGATGATTTTTGCTTTATTTACTCAATAAGATGTGCTATTGAAAAACCAGAAAGAGACTGTGAACGTGTAAAGCAATACGAAAAAATTTGTGAATGACGAAATATTTTCAGGTTTTTGAGTATCCAATGTCTCTGAAAGATATACAAATATTTGAAAAACGAAGCTACAATTCCAAGTATAAGTATCCAACAATGTCTATCAATGTCTACAGTTTTGATGAAAATATTAACATTGTTCCGTTACAAATTTCTGAAAAATATGACGCTGAAACAAACATTGATTTATTGTATGTTAAACAAGATGATAAATCTCATTATGTTTTGATAACCGATTTAAATAAGCTTGTTTCTTCGCAGTTGTCTAAACATAAAGAAAGAAAATTTTTGTGTAGAAGATGTTTAAGCCATTTTTACAAATCTGGAGATTTAACAGATCACTTAGAAATTTGTAAAAATCATGAAGTTTGTAAGCCAATTTATGCCATTTCCAGGTCAAACAACTAAATTTACTAATTATCAAAAGAAATTTAACCATCCGTACGTAATTTATATGGACTTTGAGAGCATATTAGAAAAAATTCCGACATGCAAGAACAATCCACAAAGATCGACTACAACCAAGATTCAGAGGCACATTCCTTATGGTTTTACTCTATATTTAGTGTCGAATGTGACCAATCGCATGTACAAACCGATATGTTATCGTGCCAAAAATGAAGAAGATTTGAAAAACGTCCCGACAAAATTGTTTGAAGAACTTAATAAATTATCGAAATACATAGCGAAAAAATATAATTCTAAGAACATGAAACCTATGAAATTGACAGAAGAAGAAGAAATTTCGTTTAAAAATTCAAACGTTTGTCATATCTGTGAATGGTCTGCTTATGATGTTGGGTCAATTCAGTATGGTTTACTCCTGATAGTTGGAAAGATAAGAGTTATAATAAAGTGAGAGATCATTGTCATTTAACCGGCAAGTTTCGAGGCGCAGCTCATGCATGTTGCAATCTAAATTTGAAATTTCCTCAGAATATTCCCGTTTTCTGCCACAATATGTCAAATTACGATACTCATTTGTACATAAAAGAATTGGCTAAACAATATGGAAATGTTGATTTGATTGCAAACACCGATGAAAAATATATAAATTATTCTGTAAATTCTGGATATGGCTATGAATTCGAAGGTGATAAGCCAAGAAAATTCATCAAGTTTTCGTTTGTAGACACGTTCAGATTCATGGCCTCGTCTATAGAAAAGTTAGCTAAAAATCTAAAGAGAGAAGACTTCAAACATACAAATCATTTTATACAAGATGGACTGAATGAGATAATAGAAAGACAGCCAAATGACGACGACGAGATTTTTAAAATTCTATCTGGAAAAGGAATATTTCCCTATGAATTTATCGACAGTATTGAAAAACTTGATTACACAGAAGAGCTAAAAATTCAAGATTTCTATTCACTTTTGACAGATGAGAGCATATCTGAGAAAGATTTTCAACACTACTTAAATGTTTGGAACAAATTAAAAGAGAAAAATCTAGGAAATTACTCTGATCTCTATAAACATTCAAGATGTTCTATTGCTCGCTGATATCTTTGAAAATTTTAGGAATATTTGTTTGAATTGCTATAAAATATAGAAGACACGAAATATTTATGAAAAATATTGTAAAAATTTTTCTTTTATACATAAATTTTAAACTGTGTATCATAAAGTTGCATTTTTAAAATATGAGATTCGATACCAGTACCTCCACGTTTGGGTCACCCTTCACATAACATCTAATGGAATAATTTCTAATTATTTCCCTGTGTGTATTTAACGGGGATGAAAGTTTTCGTTTTTATCATTCCAATCACTCTCCCGTTGTTCACCGTTTTTACCCTATAAAATTGCCTTTCTAATGAATAGAAAATACCATAATATAAATTAAAACGAATATTTCATCTAAAATCTAACAACCAAATACTTTTTAGGCAATCTTAGCACCTTCGTTCAATGGTCCTGTACACTGAGTAAGGTTGGCTACTTGTAATCTACCTCGGTGCCAGTAAATGTGTTAAATATTTATTCTTCCGCTACGTTTGACGGTATTTTAAATGATATTTATCACGTTTAGTGTTTATTTAGCTACATTTTAAAAGTTAAATATTATTTTATCCATACAAATCTACTATTTAATCATATTACCGTATTGGGATTTTACAATTACCAGTACTTAGCAATTCAATATAATATGCTGTGCAACGTTTGGTCCTATACATTTCGTTCAGAGTTATACTCAATAGACAATAATGTACACGAGTATTCACATCACTCCACCGTTATCAGTAAGTGCGTTTCTAACAAATGCAAAGCTTAATATAGTTAACAAAACAAATACTTTGAATTGGAGAGTGCAGTCGATTTCGGAACCCCTGCACTCAGCTCTGCTTGTGTTTGCATTGCGGATTCCCCTTCTAGACAATAGGATTTGCTGAGTGGCAGGCAAATCAAATTTACATTTTCAAATGAAACTACAACCTTGTATATATATTCTAATATCGATACGGGTAAAAAATATAAAAAAGATTAAATCCAGTTTTTTATTACATTAATAAACTTTCTGTACGTTTTAAATATGTTATTCTCATATTTAATTACTGTAATCTTTGTAACGCAACCTTTCTGCGTGGTCCTAAAAACAGAGGTTTGCTTAATAAACCGTGTCTGTGAAGGCCAAAATGGCTCTAAATTGTATATTTAGGAAATTTATGTCATTCTGAAGTTAAACAAGGGGTTTATTAAGTATAAGAACAACACAATTAATATTTAAACTTTGGTTTTGAAAATTAGGTTTTTTATCTATTAAAGTTAAAAAAAAATTTAAAAATTATGCTCGCGTCAAATGGCTTTTAATTTATCATCTCTATTACATAAATTAACTTAATACATTATAATTTATGTAGTAAATATATTATACACAGTAAAGAATTTTAATCTGCTTCCAGAGATATAGTGTAGCTTAACTTATAAGCTTGTAAAACTGTGAGTTAAGTTACATATCTTGACCAAACTCGATATTGCCTGAATAAGAACAAAATGTAATGTAAAATTTAAACGCGTAACCTCAATTTAGTTTCAAGAAACCGTGCACTCAAGCCGATGGATTAGCAGAAAAAAATGTTCCTGTTGTCGAGTGATATGCTTTACTAACTCTAAGCCAATAGCCAATTGTGTTGCTTCGATTTTTAAATTTCCTTTGGCAGAACAATCACGTTAAAATACAATATAATTGTTATTAAATTATTAAAATTTCATAAAAAGGTTACAATTATTCATCCATTATTACTCCTTATTAATATTATTTGGTTAGAGAAAATATGTTGTACAAGCAAAAATTTGAAAAAAAAAATTGAAAGTCCGGCTACTTGTTAAATATATATTAATATATAATATGAGTTGAAATATTTCAACCTAATTAATCTTTTCTGCATTTCTACATTTCTGTTAAAAAAAAGACAAGAACTTCTGTTTCGTACATAGAAAGAATTTTTTTACCGCTGTTAAAACATCCTTATTTCAAATACGTACAAATTAGGAAAGTAATTTCAATTGGTATTTTTCAATATATTCCAGTGCTGACAAAATGTATATTCTATTTCCCACCTTATTATTGCTGATAAAAGTTATTGATAGAAATTAAATTTATCTCGATGATGTTTCACATAAACGGTTTGCACCCCGATTTACAGACTCTATTAGCCCTTATTTAAACGTTTATTTCTTAGTTACTCGTAATAGTTTTCGTTTAATACCTTTACATAGATCATTCTAACAATGGTCTGTAAACAATTCCAAAGCAACTTGAAACGTTAAAATTAAAACAAGAATATAGATCAAACCAAATGTAATTACATCTATGAGTGCGGTAATCTATAAAGACGATTCTATACCGTATTTCATACATTTACTGATAGCCTAGAAAGATGAAGTGTTCTAATACAATGTGGCAGGAAATATTCTAGAGTTGGCAACGCTTTGCCTAGTCACTGTATTGCATAAGTATTGCCAGAAAAGAATGTCTGGGTTTATAACCTGAAAAGTTACGGATTTGTGGAATTAAGTACAGTTAAATGTGGCTTAAACACAATTTTGTGTTTTGCTTCTTCAGATTGAAGGGTTTTCTGCAAAATTATAAAAAGGACGTTATATTTCATTTAAACTGTGCTAAACTTTAAGTATCTTTTAATATAGTAACGACGAGATGGTATCGACGAGATGCTATACGATCCCATAACTATGTGAGTGTATAGCAATTAAAATTAAGAAATATAGTTAAAGAAAACAGTCTGAAACTTACTAAGATCATCAGTGGCGTATTGTTCTAAAATAAGAACATATGCATGTTTACTTGGAGTTCCAAACTGTTTAGTTATGCAAGATTCAATCCACATAGTAAATGTTTAGTTTACCGTGTTTGGCATATAACTGCTTTGCTTGATTTTAAGCTAGCTCTATATCTCAAGTAAATATTAGCGTCTAATAATTAGGGTTGAACATTATTTATATGATTTAGAAACATATTACAACTCTAAATTGTTTAATTTATTTACCAAATACGTCAAAATAATAAATAACTGTAATAAAATGCCCCTAGCATACCTAGTTATCTATAATATAGTAGTATAATATTTTGTATAGTTGTTTTTAAATACTTCATAGGTATACTTTAAATTTCTATAAACCACTATAAAATAGCTCTTATCCGTAGAAAAAAAGTTCGACAAACATAAGAAATCTTCTTTTCATATAGCTGTGAAGTACTTTCCAATAATACAATAATAATACTTTACTTTCAATATTTAATCGTTTTCCATAAGTTATAATTAGTCTAAATTTCTGAGCTATCGTATTACTGTAACTCCTTAAGGATTTAAAACTCGTGGGGTGCCTTATTTCCATTCCCACTCATATCTTATCGTCTCTAATTACTGAGTCTATTGGTTATAATTATTCCCGGCTTCGGTATTTAGTTGTTTATTGCGATCTTAAACCGCTGCGATATCTTCTAGATTGGTTTTTATATCATTACAATGTAGCCATAACATAAAAGGTATTCACCCATGTATTCCTAAAAGGTAAAAAACAGTTATTTTTTATCCTACTCGAATTTGATTTTAAAATAGTCCATTAGGAAGGAATAGTTAGAAATGCTGTCGTGGTTGGAGCAGTTGTCTCACGGTGGATTAGCCCATTAAAATATTATGAGTACTACATCCCTAGCGTAAAGGCGAGAAAGGTCTTCAATTTTATTCGAATCTCGGAATCTCTTTCAAACAATGTTCTATGTGATCAACAGCTGGAATGGATATTTTAAAGCAAACCTTCCGTTTTTGTTAGTTACTGACATAAATGTAAATCATAATTGTGCATCAGAGGCAGTAGTGGTGTTAAATGAATACTGATGATTCTTACTGGATAATGTAGATTCTTATATACAATTTGTTTAAGGAACTGACTTGGCCTTGCACTATATATTTAGTAATAACTACAGCTTTTTAATACTTTTGTGGGATTATATATTTATAACCTCCATTATGTAACTAGAATAAAGGTTTACTTCTGGCTACTTTATGTTTGTAGGTTAAACCTTAACTAGGCACAGCAAAGATTAGTGTCTCACTTGTATTTAGGCGGTCTTATAAATGTTATCCCTCCCCCACCTATCACTTCTCATTGGATCATCTCACCAGGCGACGGCTCCTGCCTCTATCCTTAGCCATGCTGAATATCCGTTAATTCCGGAAGCAAACTTTATGGTAATTTTAGGAATAAGTGCAACATGAAGTTTCTCAGTTTTTTTTTCTTAGTGGAAAGGCCTACAGCATACCGTGCCTTTACATGTCTTTACAATAATTGGAACTCTAAATAGCTATTCAGGTAAAATCCCAAATGACCCTTCTACGAATGAAAACTTTTATTTCCTAGATGAAATAAAGTTCCAACGGATATAAAATAAAAAAGCGTTCAAACTATCGTTGATTTAGTTATTCCGATATTTTATTTTAAAAATGCATTATGATACACTCAGATGTACTACCTAAAACTAAATTTATAAGAACACTCCCAGCGTCTCAAACGAAACACACCTGAATGATCGCAAAACTAAAATTAATCTTTGGTAATTAATTCATTGAAATGTAAAACTGTTATAAAGGTAGTTTCTTCCAAAATTCAGATCCAAAACACAAACCGTAAATGCATTAAATACTTGAAACTTAAACTATATTATTCTCTTTCATATCATTCCGAGTTTTAAGTCTGAATCAGTCAATACATGTGGCTTATACTACAGAATAAAAATGCTATGTAAATAGATCCTTTACTAATATTTCATTAGGCCTTTAAGAAGATGTTACCTTTGAACTTAATAATAACAATGCTAGTATCTTATATTTAGAAACATTGATTTTTACAAAAATAAATGTAGGATCTCTTAAGCCAAAGAGACACCTCTTCCAATATGCTCGTTACCAAAAGTACTATACCATAACCTCCTGCACCAAAGTTTATCGACATTTATGTGTACGTTATGCAAGTCATCTTGACTATATTTCGTGTGATAATACCACAGCTACATGCTCTCTATGCTACCTATATAATTTATACCACTGTTTATAAATAACTACAAAACATTCGATTTGAAACCCTACGCCAACCAAGGCTCACTCGTTATGCGCCATATCCATACATAGCTTCATAAGATGTCTTTAAATGTACAGTAAAAGTTAGGTAGCAGCTTTGTGTTTAAGATATGTATTACAGTACTGACAAAGAGCTTCATAATCTACATTTATTAAAGCGTACAGTTAAAAAATATTGTTTCTAAAACTTTCAATTTTTTTCGGGATGAACTCTACACTCAACAGCTGTTTAGGACAAGTTTGTAAATAGAAGTTTTGAATATTATACAACGTAAACAAAAGTATAATAATACTCAAGATATGTTAAAACTACGAGAACTTTTGAAATTTTACAATTTCACCTACGTGCCAAAACAGAGAACGAACAATTCAAAGCTTTTTATAGAAATTTCACGTGCACATCATGAGATATTGTTGTGCCAGTTTGAAGACATGTGGTGTTCGAGGTCTGCCGCACAAATGGATTTCGTCTTATCTCAGGGATAGAAGCCAGTGTGTGCAGATTGAGAATTCCCTTTCATAAAAAGTAAAAATGGCCTATGGTGTCCCGCAGGGATCTGTCCTTGGACCAGTACTATTTTTTGTGTACGTCAACGGGTTGAATTCGTCACTCCTAACAGGTAAAATAGTTCAATACGCTGAAAATACAACACTCTGTTTTTAAAGCTAAAACAAAGAACCAATTAGAAATCAATACTTTTTTGGAACTGAATTCATATATTCAGTGTTTCTCAACATTGAACCTGAGAGTGAACAGTTCCAAATAAAATGTGTTAAATTCAAAGTTTTCTTCAAGCATTTATGCTTTACAAAATCTCTCCCAAGTTTTGCTAATTGAACTTACTAATAACGTCCTATTTTTGCCTTGTATATCCTCTTATAACATATGGGCTAAGACTGCGGGGCAGCTGTTCTAAATACAAATTTGAAAGAGTATTTAGAATTCAAGCGGTCCAAATAATTTAAAAATTTAAATTCAGAGATTCATATAAACGTTCCTTCAGGGAGCTTGAATTGCTGACTTTGCCCTGTCTCTATATTCCTTGACGTTGCTCTGTACTGCCGATTCAAGTGTGAGTTTGGTTCAAGGCAGAGATGTTCACCAATACGGGGACTAGTGGCCGGGACAATTTCCGTATTAAACAGCACATAACTGCCACGTTCGAAAGTTTACCATCCGAGGTAGGCTTAAGGTTTATAAACAAGCTCCTTGATGAGATAAAAAAATGTAAATTATCCTAAAAAAATCAAATCTCGATTGAGAAACCTATTACTGTCGAGGGTGTTCTACTCTGTTGGAGAGTTTAAGTTGAGCCGCTTGAATTAAATTTGAAGTAGATTAAAATGAATTAGTCAAGTCCTTTAGTTCTGTTCTAAATTTTAATCAGCATAGCTGAAAAACTTTTAATGACTGAAATGACTTGCATTTAATTTGATTTATAAAGTTTAATTCATTTTATTACTTTTACTGTATTTTGACGATTGTATATAATTTGCTTAACTTGTGAACACAATAAAATATTTTTTTTATTATTAATATTATTATTATTACTTAAAAATTATTAACCATATAGTCCAGCTGTCATGATATAGTTGGTAGACCTGTAAACAAAATGATCAACAGTAAAATATTTAGCTCTATAAAAATATCCAAATTTGTGACACTTCAAGTACATAACCACTATTTTGAAGTTTCGCGGCAAAAGGTTTTAGCGTTTGACATTTCCGGGAAAAACGTCCACCAGTGCTGCACGCAAGTGAGTTTTCCCACCTAAATAACTCTGTCAGTCGTGTTTCTAAATATAGACATTGATAACGCTGTCGGAGGAGTCCGGTTCAGTAGCGACGTCTGAGTTCGCGCATGCGCACTGAGCGTCCAGGTGCGACACCGGCGGGGACAGGATTCTCCCGCATTTTCCCCTGTTGCTAGTGCACGGCGGAACGGCGCGGCGTCGCTGTGAATTAACACGAACGCCTTCCGTTTTTACTCAGGGAATTAAGACTGTTTCATGCATTGCGGTGATAGCGGCGGCAAAAGTTGAAGGAGTTTTCACTTTCCCAGAATTAGCTAGTCCGCCTAGAATCAAGTTAAAACAATTACTCTTATTTGTTACCTTGTTGTGCTATTACCTGGCACTACACACCAGTCTTGGTGTCACATACTCAGCAATTTCAGGCCGCAAGAAAATACTGCATTTGAAAATGATGACCCGTAGGGTACGGGGAAACCTAATGCGAGGGGGCCAAGATGGAATCCTCAATCTGAAGGAAGACTTACTAAATGAAGAGGTCATTGATCAAGCCGTCCATCTGTATGGAATATTAAATACAATATCGGATAAATACACAACTTATGCCATCGTAGATCTAATCCCCCACCTAATGACTTTATTAAATCAGCTTGATAAAACAATAAAAGCAAAAAATGACCTTACAGAGAATCTTACAGAAATGAGTGATGAAATCTGTCAACTCAAAAGATGTTTAGAAAATGAAAAGATGAAACGAAAACAAGATTTAGAAGAGTCTCTAGTAATGGAAGGGATGGTTGACACTGAGCTTGCTAAATTGAAAGAAGAAGTTGACAATCTAGAGAAGCAAAAACACGTTTTGAAGCAAGAAAACGACTCACTAAATAAAAAAAATTGTTACATTACAATCCGAACACAATAAATTGGAAATAAATTTTAAACTACTAAATGGAAAAAAATGCCAAGAATAATGAAACTTCTGAAAATAAATCGATCTTTCTAACGCCAAGAAGAACATTCAGACAACAAAATGGATCCCCAAAACGATTTACACTTGAAACATCAAATCAGTTTTCTTCTTTGGACAGAGATAATTCCCCAGCGCAAAAGAATCGTCAGGACTGTAAGGTTACTACCAAAGCGCAAGTCCATCGATCTGAAAATGCCCCACCACCATCTGTAACACGTGAGACATGTGATCCAAAACACTGTAAAAAAAATTGTAGTGTTGACGGACAGCCAGGGGAAGGATATACATCCCTACATTCAAGACCTTGTTGGAGATTACGATGTTTTTGTGTACTCTAAGCCGGGAGCTAAGTTAAAGGAAATCATCTCTGAGGGTAAACCTTTTGTCAAAGACTTATGCAAAGATGACTTTGTGATATTGTTAGCCGGCACAAACAACATTAGTGACCATGGACCCTAGGTCAGCTTTCAATCGTTCATGGACTTAAAGATCTGTTGACACTGCAAAGAGATACGAATATAATAATTAACAGTGTTCCTTATCGTTATGATTTTAAAACCATCTTAACGATGCAATCTTCTATGCTAACCTGGCAATAGCAAGAGTCATCCGAGAATACAAGGGTAAACTCAGATTGACGTATGGCGAGTTGAAACTGCATCCTCTACAGAAAACACTACACACGCCACGGACTCCATCTAAACAAGCATGGAAAGAAGGTTCTGAGCTGTGCGATTGCTAAAACTGTCCAGTCACGAGTCCAGTCGTCTGTGCACTCATCTTCAGGACTTTGTCCGGCCTTGCCTGCAGAGGCTTCAAAGTCTACCAGCACGACCACCTGCCGCGGAGAAACTGTAGATCTCGACCGCATAGAGCCCTGCCCCAGCCCCGACCCAGTGGGACCGCCCCCTACCACCCTGCCGCTGGTCTCCGACTCTTCTGCTACGGTGTCAATAGATTCGCTTGTGGACTTTCCTCCTCTTGGGCTAAGCCTTGTACATGTGAATAGCTCTCTTACTCTAACAAAAAAATACTCATCGTGTAACCAGCTTAATAATGAAAAAAACTTTTCTTTTTTAGACAATCTGTACTTAACAATCTAAACTTGACTTCATCTTCACAAAAAAATGCGTTTTCTTATAAAAAGCAGAATGAAAATTTTAGCTTAATCCATTTCAATGCTCGGAGTATTTGTAATAAAATTTTATCAAATAAATGTTTTTTTGGACGACACAAATCCCGATATAGTTTGCATCTCTGAAACATGGTTACATGATGATAACTTTAAATAATGCTTTTTTTCATAGTTATAAATTAGTTTCTTTTGAAAATAGAAGGAACCATGTAGGTGGAGGCGTTGCAATTTTTTCAAAAAATTTTCTGTGCACAGAAATCATGGAAAATGTAAAAAGCTTGTGTGTGGAATCACATATAGAGTTGACAGGTGTATCAATCTCTTTTCTTAGAATTAATGTAGTTGTTATCTACAGACCTCCCAACTGGTAATTTTTCAATTTTTATAAATAGACTAAATGAATTATTTCTTTATCTTGAGTCTTCTAGTTATAGCACAATTTTATGTGGAGATTTTAATATACCCTTTCACAATCTGACTAATCAAGAGTGTGTAACTGTTAATGACCTGTTTCATTTATATAGATTTGAAGCTCTTATAAAAGATTTCACAAGAATAAACATCCACTGGTAGCAGTATTATTGACAATATTGTGACTAATATGGACTCTAATCAAATCTTGCTGATAAAAAATCTTGACATATCTTTTTAAGACCATAGAGCTCAAGTAGTATATTTTAATATTTCACCAGGTGTGCCATTTAAAAAACACATTCAAATAAAAAAACGTTATTTTACAGACAATGCTTTTGCTACATTTACAAATTTAATGCAGGCGGAGAGATGGGACCAAGTTTATAATGCTAATGACACAAATGAAAAATTTGCTACATTCTCAAGAATTTTTAAGTATTATTTTGATATAGCTTTCCCGCTAAAAAACAAAAAAATCAATGTTAGAAAGAAACAGCCACAGATATGGATAACTCCGGATTTTAAAACGTGACCATGATAACATTCGTTTTTTACCCTCCTTATCACGAACACCTGAAATCGAACAAACAATTAATGAGAGGAAACGTGAGTACAAAATTGAGGTTGACAAAGCAAAGCGATTCTTTTCATGATAATCGAATCATTAGATTAAAAAAATCGTTCAAAATCAATTTGGAAAACAGTCAATGATACCTTGAAATTGATGGCCACAAAAAAGATAAGAAAAATATTGAACTAAGTGTCAATGACAAACGAATAAGGAATTGCAATGATGTTGCAGAGTATTTTAACAGTTTTTTTTTCAGGACTGGGGCGGCAATCCCTATCACAGCCTAGTGGGGCTTACAACCCTGTGGATGGGTATCACCGCACGCTTGAATAGTATGTATCTTTCTGAGGTGTCAGTTTCAGAGGTTGATCCGGCGGTGAGACGGCTGAGGAGTACAAATGCCGCTGGAGTGGATGAGATTCCTTGCACAGTGTTAAAGAAAATTTTTCCTTCTATAAAGTGTTGTATTCTCTCACATTTGTAATTCCAAGTTTTATCTTCAGGTATATTTCCAAACCTCTTAAAAATCAGTAAAATCATTCCAGTCTACAAATCTCACAGTAAACAACTACCAGAAAACTATAGACCGATTTCAATTCTATCGTCCTTCTCAAAAATTCTTTGAATCAATAGTCTGTCAAAAAACTTGTGGCTTTCCTAGAAATCAACAACATTCTCTCTACTCCAGCAGCATGGCTTCCGCCAAGGGAAATCCACTACATCAGCCATCTTCAATTTTATAAACGAACTATCGCTTTCTTTCGACAATAGACTTCATTACCTTGGTGTTTTCTGTGATTTAAAGCAAAGCGTTTGATTCCGTTGATCATAATATTCTCCTTGGAAAACTAGAAAAATATGGAGTTAGAGGTCACTCTTTTCAATTCATGAAGTCGTATTTGTCTGATAGGAATCAAACCGTCCAAATCCATGATGGCCAAAATAAAGTTTTCTCATCATATAGAGCTGTTACTTGTGGTGTTCCTCAAGGCTCTATTCTTGGTCCTGTATTATTTCTCATTTATGTAAACGATCTTCCAAAAATTTCAACAGACCTCAAAGTTACGATGTTTGCTGATGATTGTTCTTTTCTTGTTTCCAATAAATCCCCACATTTGGCTATGTCGAATTCAAACATCCAGTTGCAAAGTTTAAATCAGTGGTTCAATTTAAATAAACTTAAATTAAAACATCAGCAAAACTAATATCATCCAGCTTCATCTAGGGAACACAAACCAGTCTAATATCCAGGGTCTTATCAAACTAGGAAGCGAGGAAGCCAAGCAAGAAATCTCAGTTAAATTTCTGGGTTTATATATCGATAATAGGCTCACATGGGGCGGCCACGTGGAGCATGTCTGCATAAGGCTTCGAACCATGGGATTTGCTCTTAGCCGTCTCGCCAAGGTCTGTAGCCAAGAGGTTTACGAACAGTAATATTTTTCTCACGTTCAATCGATTTTGAGGTACGGGTTAATGTTCTGGGGTCCATCCAGTGTAGTAAATTTTAATAGAGTATTTGTCCTCCAGAAATGGTGTTTGCGAATCATCTCAGGACGTAGGAGATTCGAAACTTGTAAACCTCTTTTCGGTGAATTAAAAATACTTACTCTGGCGGGTCTGGTGGGGTACGAGCTATGCTCTTTTGTTAAGGGCAATCCAAAGCTTTTTGTAAGCAATGGACACTACCATCAGTATCCGACCAGATCAAGAGGGCTGATATCTGTGGCTGCACATAGTACTAGCGCATTTGAGAGGGGTCCATACCACTTGGGTGCAAAAAGCTTTCAATGCATTGCCATTGAATATTAAAAATGAGCAAAATCTACGTTTATTAAAAAAAAAACTAAAGACACACTTTCTTGATAAATGTTTTTTACTGTGTAAGAGATTTGTTAAGTTAGATATAGTTTTAGTTATTTTGACGTGTAATGTAAAAATGTATTTTGCATTTACGAATAAAGATCTTGAATCTTGAGTCATTAAAATATAGTTACTACAATATCAGGCTCTTTCACTTAATAATATTCGTTTGCTGTACTGAAACTTATGGATTACTAGGTTAACACATGTACTATTCAGCTGAAGCTGTGACGTATTTGTACACAAAATCGTAAATACCTACGGCAGTATTAAAATTAAATGTAACTGTAGTTAATTAAAAGCTCAAGTTTAGTTTCTTGACCGTCACTTCTAAGCGAAATGAATAAGTAGGAATGTCAAACATAGAGTGAGTTATAGACCTGATATCTAGGGTTTCACATAGGACTTAGAATATTATTAAATAATATTTCGTCTTCTCCTTCATCGTATAGATCCCTACATTTATTGCAGTATGATTGTGCTCTTTTGCAGGAAAAAGATATTTACTGATGGTTAAGTTGCTGTTTTGCTTATGAAAATCATCATAAAACAATCATTCGTATAATTAATTTTTATTTAATTTCTATTAATTTCGTTCATTTCATTCTCTAACGTTCTTTTGTTGCAATCAGGCGTGCCTACCATATCTTTTCTCTTTCTGGTTGCTCGACTTCCTTTTCCCGTGAGTTTGGATATAACTAGTCTGCATTCTTATAGACTGTCTTTGTATTATGATTTTTATAATATTCTGACG